>NW_010300047.1:126446-126730 GCF_000700745.2 Antrostomus carolinensis | reverse complement strand
TTTTCAAGCAAGGAGGGGGCAGGGGAAGTCCTCTGACAACATAAGTCAGTTCAGATGGTGCTGGCTTACAGGTCCCTTCCTTTAAATTGATTAATAATGACACATTTAAATGGATAACATAAATTAATTTCTGAATTGCACCATTAGTAAGTAATTAATTTCTTTGCTCTGTGAAACTAAGATATCACTGTTATCTAAATCTATAAAGAGAAGAAATGCTGAATGAGGACTCCATTAACGTAAAAATTGATTTTTCCATTTACCCTCTTCTGAGGGTTTTTTCC
>NW_010300047.1:103748-126410 GCF_000700745.2 Antrostomus carolinensis | reverse complement strand
TATTTTTCAAGTGGCTGGGGGTGGGGAGGGTAACCTAATTTATACTTCCAGTGGTAATCAAAAGATCATGCATGCTCATTTCAACCAAATGATGTCATTATGAAGGCTGTTAAAGCTGAGGTTGCCTTGGAAACGCAAAATACTGATAGTTGAGGTTGGACATCTGAGTTCTCTGTAGGCTCAGTAATGAGGAAATGGTGTGGCCCTGACAGACCTGGCCTGACTGGTCACACTGGGAAGATCACCCCAAAGTTACTCAGATGGTCTCTTTAGCACTTACGAGGCTGCCATTTTTCCTATTCCTCCCACCTCCTGCCATAATCTATTACTTTTATGGAGCCAGGAGCAGAGAACTCGCTCAGTTCAAAGGCGAGCAGAAATGAGGCATGGGGTAGGACCTGCTTGTCTCAGCGGGAAGGACATGCCAGCTAAAGGCTGCGTGCAGCTTACCACCAGCTGGCTCACTTCTGCATTTCTACCCAAGAACACATACCTGGTTTCTCTGCTACCCTCTTGGTGCAGCCCAGGATGGAGATTTACTGGGAACTCAGGGCGTCTCTGCCAACCACAACCAGGATCCAGTTGTAGCCAAGGTATTAGATCCTCCTTTCCAAACTGAGGGACTTGGTAAGTGGTTTGGGACACGTTCGGCCTTGGTGTGGGAGATCCCAACCATGCATTTAACATCCTGTTGCTCACTCCAGAGGTGAAGGTGCAGCTTAGGAGAGGGGAACTTTATTTTGGGTGAGCCAGACCAAGGGGTTTCCATGCAAAGATCAGACACTTCACTCTACCTGGATAAAGCAAGACATGTCTGTCCCCTTTTATAGTCCTGGATCCTCCAACTGAGGATACTTCGACTAAAAGTTATTTTAAAAACAATTCCAGACATGGAACTGACTTCCTATCTACTACTTACAGAAAAAAAAAAAAAAAAAACCCACCACCTTATTTTTTTCCAGGCAGTGAATATTTCCATGGGCATTCTGCTGAGATGGCTTTATGCAACTGTCCCCACTGGTGTCGCTTGCATGGGGTGGACAATGAGAAACAGTTGACAGCAGCTAGACAGAAGGTTTTGAGCAGCCAGGACTTCAGTCCAACAACAGAAAAAGATGCAGACTGATACTACTGTTTTGGGATAACTCCCTGGGTTGTCTTAGCCAGTTCTGTTCTTCCCAGTTCAAAGTATTGGGAGACAAAGCTTAGGACTAAACTGGAAATGCATTAGTACCGCTGGCACAAAAAGCCACATCTGCCCCCCTCCGGCAAGAAAGCCCCATCCCTCCCGCTGGGGTCCTTCGGTTGTACCAAGCCATGAATTTCACTGTTCCTTTTCAACTCTTTTTTACCTACCCTGTCCCAAGAACAATGCAATGTCATCTCTGATCACATCACACTGAGCTGAAAGCCAAGTTTAAGGTACACCTCGGAGAGAAGGGGGCACAGCCTGAACCACGTCTTCAAATGTAGGCATCGTATCCACTGCTCTAAAGAAGAGAAGAGAGTGAGTTGAATTATTTACAGTGAGTATTTTGGTTACTTTTTTTTTTTTTTTTCAAGCCCTCCTCTTGTTAAAGAGCACAAAACAAAACAGGCATACAAACAAGTCAATGAGATGAAACATTTACTATCTGTGCAAAGAGTGTTAAATGAACTCATTTCAGCTTCTCGATTAATATCCGGATGTCTCCTAGTCACTGCCAGGTTTTTTTCACTTTGGTGAGTAGGCAATGACATTAATACCACCATGTGATCTTCTTTCTCTTCCCTTATTGAGTCACTTTCCCCTTACACGCAGGAGTTTCTTTTAAGGTTCATCAATTGAAATTGTTTGAATGCACCGAGAAAAATAATAAAAAGAACATTTCATAACACTGGCAGGAGCATTTCAGGCATGAGCACTTTGAATATTTATTCGCCCTTTGTGTGAGCAATCTCAGCAAGAAGAAGCCGGTGTGAATAAAAGGAATTGCAAATACCAGCAAAGTAGCTCAGTAGTTTTCATTCAGGAGAATATTTGCACAGGCTCCTGAGAGAATTAGCAGGCAAGGTAATACAAAATCCCTTGTAGCGTCAACGCTTTGGACATTCTGTAATCCTCCTTGCCCAATGAAAAACACCTTTTCCTGAGAGCTGAGGGCCTAAGCTGTTGGGTTTGTTTGTTGGTTGTTTTTTGGGGTTTTTTTCCTGGCTTGGGAAGCCTGGAGAAGGATTGGAAATGTTTGGAGAATTGTTATATTTGCCCTTTTTCTGTTTCACGGTGCCTCATATTTCTTCTATCTCTCCTCTCCCATCCACTATCTGTCCCTTGAGCTGAAATGGAGAGAATAAGGTAAGCTTCCTTCAGAACTCCAAAAATAAAACAAAACACACCAAGGAAAAAAGAGATGGCCAAGTAGCCAACACTGTTGGAGCCGTGGTGTTGGTGGGAGACTCATAGGGAAAAGCTGGTTGAGGAGCAAGTCACAGCAGAAGTTTGTACCACAGACCTGGATTAGACAAGATCCCATTGGGGATCGAAATAAGAACAGATCATTAAGGATTAGAGCCAAAACATCCTTCTGTCGGGGAAAAAGAAAGCAGGATAGCAGTACCCATGGAGTTTTGGGGGCTCAGCAATAAAAACACTGGGGCAAATTTACTCATAATTAGTCTTCATGGGCAAAAAAATCCTACAGAATTTCATTCTTGCCAAAGAATTTTATAGGGTGTTTCAGAAACTTATAGAAAGGATATTGTTTTCCATTATCTTGCACAGGTTTTTAGAGCATTTCTCTAGAACCCTGTTGGTTTCAGCCCTGTTAAATTCAATAACTTCCCTAAGGGAGTGCTTTAAGTGTCAGCCTTGATTCACTTATATAAAGGGATAAGGGAATAATCGTTAGACAGTACATGGGGATGGGAGAAGTGGTTTTGTGTGTGCACCAGTCTTATTTAAGAACAGTCTGAATTTATAGATGAGGCTGATGAGAAAGTTGGAAGCAACTAACGTAAGTGTAAAAGACAAAACCCAGGCAGTGCTTTTAGAGAGGGCTGTGATTAACTGGGATACCACAGAGACACGAGGATGGTTTCAGACGAGTATTTTAAGTGTTTTTAGATGTTTGTCTTGGTTTCATCAAGATGATGTCCCACGTACTCTTCTTGCTATTCATAATGTAAGCTATGGGCACTGGAGTTTATATAAGAGCCTGTATTGCTTGCTTTGCAATTAACACATCCTGCAATTAGCAATCCAAAACACCGAAGCCTCTAATATTTCTTCTCACTCCTAATACAGAATATTTTACTTCTAATATACTGTTGTCCTTGCACCTTAATTTATTATGACAGTGTGAACCATGACTAATCCTGCTGAGCACAGGCACAGACCAAAAACCAAAGGCAGCATTTCTCCTTCCAACTACTCACATAGCATCCTCTCCAGAAAGGGGGGAGGTGGACAATTGTGGCCTTCAGGAGACAAGGAGTGCAAAGTCAGGTGAATATCTACCTCCAAGACCTGCTCTAATCAGGAAGCACCTATAATTTGAAGAGGAAAAAAGGCATAAGGTTGGTTTTACAAGGTGTTGCATGAGGGGAGAGGTAGTTCCCAACTGCCAGGTTTCTAAGGGCACATGTGAACTTAATGATGCTCTGACAGACTTTTCACCTAGCCTGTGCATTTCAATTGTCAAAAAAACTCCAAGCAGGTAAGCCCAACTCCATTTTCTTCACTAACAGATCAAAAAAACATGCATTTTTCAGCCAGTGACTAAAAAGACTGAAGATTGCTGCTGCTAACCAAGGATATTTATCAGCACTTCCCAGAAGATCTGCTTCGTAAAGAGGTTACCCTCCAGTTCCTCACCCACACCTGAGACCCTGCAGGAGGAGGCACCTCATGACTCCTCACCATCTGAGCCTGATCCAGCTCCACTAGCTGGGACCCTTCGAGCCACACTCTGCATTGAGTGGCACCTTCCCAAGTCTGCACTTGATGATATTGAAGACACCGGTTAAGAAACACTGCCAACACCACCTCTGACTGCAACGTGAGCCTGGATTATTGCTAGAGTCAGCAGCAGCAGGTGAGGCAGATTTGGAGCCTTTCCCAATTTTGCCATCAACGACCAGAAACCAGTAGCAGCAGGTGGCAGGGCTGGTCAGTGCCAGAGCATGGTGAGATCATCCACGTCCCTCCCTGCAGCACCCATGTGGCTGGGAACAAACTTCTTCACCTCTGCCTATTTGGGCATCACTTAGTGCCTGAAGCCTGGAGATCAATAGCTCCTATTTTTGTACAAGTCAGGACAACTGCAGAAACTCTTCCCAAGTACACAAATGCCTCATTTATCTCTGAAGTTAGGTGGCTCTTCTCAGCCCTGGGCTGGGAGTGGATTTCCTGGTCCATCATTACAAACCCTTTTTATGGCTTCTTCGTGTTCATCCCTGGCCCAAGCGTGAGACGCTCCATTTGTTTTGGCAAGAACGTCCCTGAGATTTATACCTATAATTACAGGGGTAACCTTTCCGACAGGGAATTTTAAAATGATCAACGCTAAAGCAACCTACACATTAAATGTGATTAATAAGATGCCAAATGGCCACGAGTTTGCAACTCCCTGCTTGTTAAGCATGTCAGCCAGAGAGTCCCTGGCTGATCCCATGTGATAGTTTAGGACATCAGAACGTCCCTGAGATTTATACCTATAATTACAGGGGTAACCTTTCCGACAGGGAATTTTAAAATGATCAACGCTAAAGCAACCTACACATTAAATGTGATTAATAAGATGCCAAATGGCCACGAGTTTGCAACTCCCTGCTTGTTAAGCATGTCAGCCAGAGAGTCCCTGGCTGATCCCATGTGATAGTTTAGGACATCCCGCCACTGTGAGACAACACAGAACACCCAAAAGTGGTGTGGAGTGGCCTTGGTCATTCCTGTTCGACATACCCATTCCTCCCAGGCAATAACCATAGGAGGGTGAGGGTATGCAGGAGCACAGATGATCCCAAAATTTTATTTCTGAGGATGGAGACTTCATTGTTAATATCTTCTCCTGCCCCTCCTGCTCTCTGTCCTTTTGTTCCCTTCCCAATGGGAGCTGTACAGCCCCCACCAGAGGGATGCTGAAGGGGTGACAGCAAGATCTCAAGTGACAAGAGACAGTTGAGCACAAGCCTGGCTGGGAGGCAGGTTAAATGAGGTGCCTGCTCCTCCCACACGAAGTCCCCTCTGCACAATTTTCTTGCCATCCCCTGGGGTGCCTAGTGGAGCTCTTCTCGCTCGCTGAGCAGGCATCAACTTCACCTGCTATCAAAGCACCCACTACCCATATAATCAGAGCAAATAGCATCTGTCAGGACATCTATCATGCCCTGTGGAGACATGGGGTCCCCTCCTTCCACCAAAAAGGGTTGCATGAGCATAAGACAAAGCTTTGCCGTGCACAGCACTGCTGAGGAAGCCAGCTTCACAGCGTGCTTGGCAGGTTGCATAGCACTATCTGTTATGGCCCACATTGAGTTGAGGTTTTACAAAGCTTGCATTTTGCTGATGGGTTGCCCAAAGACAGTAAAAATCAGTCATAGTCAAGCTTGCATTGACCTTCAGTCGACAGCTACAGCACACTAAAATTACAGGAGAAACCCTGATAGCTGCTTCCCTATTCTCTGGACAGAGTTATTGCATATAAATTGTGTATTGATTAGAGGCAGAAAATGTTAAGAAGCCTCTCTGGGAAAACTGGAGGGTGGAAAGAAATTCTGGGACTGACAAAAGAGCTATTTTAATTAGGAAGGAAAGTAAAGTACTGGGAAGAAAAAACAAACACAATCTCCCCTCAAGAGCTTCCCACTCCAGATCTGAAAATCTGATCAGGAATTGTCCCTCTTAAGGAAAGGAAACCAGATTTTGGAGCTGTTTTGGCTGGGCAATGGATGCAGGAAAATGAGCTGGCTTCCTCCCTTCACCCAGTGCTGACGAGGATGGAGGCTGGGGAAAAGAGCCGCTACACTTTCTGCCGAATGGGGAAAGCGAGAGATCACCTAATGAGTGTGCAATGACCATGCTTATTTCTGCCTTCTAACTCAAAGTGCTTACGGGGTAATTACATATTTTGGATTTATTAGCTATAATTCCTAGGTTCTGTAATCTGCAGAATGTGTCTGTCATTAGAGTATGGGCAACCTCAAGTGGTCTAAACATGCTCAAAAAAGTTTCTTTTTTATCTTCAACTTTTCCTGCCTCAACCTTAGGTGACCATGGAGAGATGAGGTGCTTATTCTCATGCTGGGAAGCCTCAATGGTCCCCCAGGACTCTACCAGAGGTTGCGGTTCCCTGACCTGGGACAGATGGGACACTCGTGGGAATGCACGCAGCCCTGGCCTGCAGTTGATTACAGGCTACAGGAGTCTCAGAAATTTGGCTCTCATTCATACTGCCAAATAACACGTGGTGTTTGTAGTAAAGTCTTTGGATAAACACCATTACGCCAGGAGCGGCTGGATCAGCTACAGCGTTTCAGCTCCTGCCTCCTATCCCTTTGCTACTGGGCACTGCCAGGACTCTGCCTTCCGCAGGACAGCTTTTGATTTACACAGCTATCACTAAGCAGAAAATAGAGGTTTTAAAGTCAGTTTGGGTCTATGTAAAAACCCTGCCAGCTCATCGCAGACAGGACTGGTTGGGGCCAGAGTGAATACAGGTTCCTGGGCTTATTTCAGTGCACAGAAATGAACTGTTTCAGGACTCTCCTGCCTACCAGACTGGTACAGCCTAGGTTTCTCCCTCAAATTCTGAGTCTGTGACTCACTCCTCCTTTCTCCTGTAGTAATCTCCCTGCTGAGTTTCCCTTCAGCCTCCCCTGCTTTTCAGGGCACAGGCTGGACTTGCATCTCCAGGCAGCTGCTGCAGTCCACCCCTGCACACGGCAGTTCCCACTGCAGTTGTCTCACAGCCCAGATCCTACTTTTGCCCCCGAAATTAAACACAGCCCCTCAATTAACATCTGTCTCCCTTTCCGGACAGGAAGAGAGAGCTGGCAGCTTGTCCAGGACTGGAAAGGCAGAGCCTATGGAAAAGCCTGGGATTCACACACCTCAGAGAATTAGCTTCTCCATACAACATTTCCCAGGGCAGCTCAGCTTTGCTAGTGGAACTAGCAAAGTGGAACTTTTTTCCAAAATCCCTTTAATTTCACATCAGTGCATGAAACAGAAAAGCTGGGCTGCCTGTCTGTCCCTGCAAAGCATAGCCACATACAGCCGTTCCTGGGATCATCAGGGCTCCTGGTGGCACTGTGCTCCTGTTCAGGAGGGACAAGGGGGACTCTTTACCAGAGGCTGGAAACCATCCACAGCAGATACAGAGAGGTGAGGGATGCCTCCAAGAGGATGGATGAGGAGAGGAGGTGACCCAGCTCGCCTCTACCTCAACACCCAGAGGCCTCTCAAATCCAGGTTTTCCTAGAAGCAAGGAGGCTGTAGCAGAGATGCCCAAGGATGAAGATGGCTCTGCATTGTTTGCCTCTAGTGCAACACTTTCATGGCCAGCTGCCCACCAACAACCACAAATCAGACAGTGCTACAGATCTTTGAGCAGTTTTTTCTTTTCCCCAAAGCATGTCTCTACAAAACCTTTCCCCGTGCAATGCTACTGGCTTGGGGCAGAGTGGCTGGAAAGCTGCAAAATGGAAAAGAATCTGGGGGTGCTGGTTGACAGCTGGCTCAACATGAGTCAGCAGTGTGCCCAGGTGGCCAACAAGGCCAATAGCATCCTGGCCTGTATCAGCAATAGCATGGCCAGTAGAACCACGGAAGTTCTCTTACCCCTGTACTGGGCACTAGTGAGGCTGCACCTCAAGTGCTGGGTTCAGTTTTGGGCCCCTCACTCCAAGAAGGACATGGAGGTGCTGGAACGTGTCCAGAGAAGGGCAATGGAGCTGGGGAAGGGTCTGGAGCACAAGTATGATGAGTTCCTGGCTGACGGAACGGGGGTTGTTGAGCCTGGAGAAAAGGAAGCTGAGGGGAGACCATCTCACTCTCTACAACTACCTGAAAGGAGGATGTAGAGAGGTGGGGGTTGGTCTCTTCTCCCAGGCAACCAGAGAGAGGTAATGACCTCAGGTTGCATCAGGAGAGGTTCAGGTTGAATATTAGGAAAAATTTCTTCTCTGAAAGTGTGGTCAGACATAGGAACAGGCTGCCCAGTTAGGCGGTAGAGTCACCATCCCTGGGAGTGTTCAAGAAACGTGTAGCTGTAGCACTCAGGGATATGGTTTAGTGGGCATGGTGGTGATGAGCTGATGGTTGGACCAGATGATTTTAAGAGGTCTTTTCCAACCTTAATGATTCTGTGATTCCATTTTACTTCCTTTTGGTTCCTGCTTATTGTTTTGTCCAAAAATCTGCTTGCAAGGGGAAAAAAAATAAATCAAAACCAAAAAAGTTTGTGGGATATCCTGGGCTGTAATGTATCCTTCCATACAAGGGTCATTAAGTTGTCACTGAAGTGGAAGATGGGAAGATACAGTGCCAGGTACATCACTTGCTGTCTGCACACAGTGCTGGGCTGCAGCATCCTTTGCTATTCCCCTTTTGATCTGCAGGGAGCCTGGGCCACAGCAGCAGTGCCCCTGTCCCTACCCTGCTTATGGCAATGCCCCAAAAAAACAGGCAGGCAGAGGGAGACATCAGGCTCCCCACAGGGGTAGGGACTGCCTGGGACACTTAACCTCTTCAAGAGGCAGCAAACTCCACAGCCCCACTAACAGAGTGAATGCATCTCTCTAGGACAACAAAATGCAACACAGTACAACATGAACAAGCATTTTCATGGCAATTTTACCCTAAATTATAAGTTACTTTTTATGAGTATCTAATGCCCCCTGAAAGCAGTACTCACCCGCAGGAGTCTGGTGGCCACCTCATACTGGTTTTAACAAAAGAGCAGTGGTAGTGCAGAAACCAGAATGTTGTTCCTGTAACCACCTAGTGAGAGGAAAAAAAAATAATAATGTGTGACCACCATTTTTGTTTCCTTGGGAACCAACATCCCACCCGTGATGCAAGCAATTTGCTACCCAAATAGACAAATTCTGGTTTCTCTTCCCTTTGGGTAAGCTTCTGAGAAGCCTCCACTGAAGTCAGCAGAGCTCATTGGGGTATATACAGACATAAGAGGGAGGAACATGGACCGTAGGCTTCAAAAGCAATGCCAGAGGTACCTGTTATGGTAGCTCAAATTTCTGGCCACTAGCAAGTAGGTTAGACAGACAAATAATCCAAAAGTATCTCTCATCTCTTTGCACACTTAAGATTTGCCTCCTTACTTCTCTATAGCGAAAAGCACTGTCCAATGTTTAGAGAAGAGAGTGGATATAATGCCAATCATTAGAGTAGCAATTACTTATCTCACAGGAGCTCTGAGTGCCTTTATTAGTTAATATTTGTAAACCACCATGAGCTCCAGAGATGAAGGATGCAAAACATCCAAGGAAAGAGATTGCTCACAACAAAGCCCAAAGCATCTCTGCTGGCTGAGCTCCCCTTTGCTGTCCAGAAAGCCCAGCCAGTTTGAACCCCACTCTTCACCAGTGGCAGTGCGTCTGGTGAAGCTGAAAGACACCTAAGGGAGTGTTCCCTGCTGTATGCCAGCTCTGAAACCCAGCATGAATATGACACTAATGACATCTTTCAGAAATGTAATTAGCCTTCATTCATGGTGAGGTACATTAGGGAGAATTCAGAGGCTCGGAGAAGTGGGCTCCAGTGGGTGAGAACTGAGGCTTGTGCTTTGAAAACTGCATTAGGGAAGGGGAAAAAAAAATAGAAAAGAAAATGTTCTAATATTACTTAATTACCCCAAGACATCCTCAGATGTAATCGAGCTTGGAGGGCTAAATGAAGGCTGTGCGTGTGAGACCAGTGGAGGCTGATGCATTTATAACGAGACCACTTTGCAAGGCAAACTACGTCCCCACAGAGGAAGAGGGGGGCAAAGAAGGACAAGATAGAGGCTGAGGAGCTATCACAGAGTGCCTGAAGATCTACCGATCTCCAGTGGCTTCATGTGAAGTCCCTTCCCTTCTGCTTGGGGCTGCAGGCCAGGCTTGATGGAAGGAGGACGGGAGATGAAGGGTGCAGGTGTCAGTACAGCACTGCCCAGAAAACCATGTACCACGGAATTACACCACTCACAGTTTGGACACCAAAACTCCATAACAAACCCTTTGTGCCCAATAAAATGTGTAAGAGTTGCTGCCTCACACTGATGGCGAGACAGACCTCCACCCAGATCCAAATCTGAGTCCTTTCGGCATCTAATCAGCATCCTTCTCGGGAAGCCTCTCCAGGTAGGAGCTGGGATGGGAAAGCAAGCACAAGCTGTCCTCGGGGCAGGGCTGTCTCTGAAGACGAGAGGTAAAACCTTCCCCACAATAGCCAGAGTTTGGTCCCATTGCTCCCATTAACGTTAATGGAAACCAGGCGGCTAAATCCCAGTACTAAAAATCCACAACACCAGAGGTCCAATGCATGCTCACAAGCCCATTCCAGCCCTGATTTACATACTGTGCAGAAGGAGACATTAAAATCCAAACGGTTTATGGTAATTAATGCTCATTTAAATATTATACTGGTAACTATCACTTCCAATTCTGCTCAGCCTTGAAGGGGCTCTGTGTGAATGTATACACGTACAGGGAGATTTTAGAGGGATACTATATCTTCTCTCCTGATTGCTGCTTTCCCAGAAGAAGGATGTTTAATGTTCGTTAATTGTTTCACTTTGAGAAATTGGTGGGAAAACTCACCACAGGAGAGTAAAAATTTTTAATTTTTTTAAAAAAATTTTTGTAACAAAAGTAATAACGTGAAGCCCTGCCTGTGGCATGGATGTATTAGCTGAGTACAGCTCTGTTCAGGCTGTTTAAGCACTGCGATGGGTGACAAATAGCTATTAACACTGAGCTCCCTGTCACTGGAGGAATGACGATTCTGGAGATCAAACAACCTTTAGGTGGGAATAAAATGCATTATTTAGCACCAACTAATCTTTTTTTCTCCTTGTTCGCTAGGGAGCCCAAGCAGTAGGACTGGGGCAGGAGGGAGCACTGCCTCAATAAAAGATCAAGGCGGCCTATCAAGCACCTTTGGTGAAACTTGCAGTGAGATCCAACCCTTTGTGATATCAAATATCAACAGGAAATAAATCGGTTGCAGAACAAACCTACAGGTTGGGGTACAAAATAAAGCCATGAGAGGCTGCAAGTGTCCCAATCCTGTTTTCAAGGTTCACAGAGTCACTCCAGCAAGGCCAGGTGGGCATGGCCCTCCATTGCAGTCAAAGCTGGACTACAGCATCCTCGGAGGATGAGGAAGAAGAGATGTCCATTACCACATCCTTCAGGCAGCAGTCCAAACACTGATGGCTCTGTCTCTTCCCAGCTCCTATGGAGTTTCCCCATGGGAAGATGAAGGATGCAGAAAGCTGTCTTTCAAGGGATACCCAACATTGTCCGCTCCACCATTTTACCAGCTGGCCAGACAGCCAGCCCCACTGAATTACAGAGCAAGCAGCAATCTCTGGGAACATCTGCACAGCACATGGAAAAAGGCCAGTGTGGTTACCCTAACTCATATTCACCTCCTTCTCTCTGAGCTCCAGAAGCACGGAGAGAGAACATGAGACCTGCACAGCACATTGGTGGGATCCAACCATCAGTGGCTGCAGTAGCTACCTTCCAGTCAATCTCACAGCACAAGCGATGCAAAGATAGAGACGAAGTTTTGTCCCCTCTCCTTCTCTGTGTGCAGCTGAGATCTGCACAGTGCCTACACCAAGCCCAAGGCCTGTCGCATTATTCACTGTGAAATCAGATGGAGAACCAAGATGGAGCGTATATGGCAGAAGTATGAACAGAAGCAAAGGGGGAGCATGGAGTTAGCAGAAATGCATGGCACAGGTCATAGTCAAGCAAAATGACCAGCAAACCCACCTGCGTACTGAGGGCAAGTGATCTGTGTTCACACCTTGTCTGAAAAAGCTACCCAGGATATTTGATATATCAAAAACACCACTCCTTACCCACCCATTCATGGGAAAGCATGGAAAACGGTAGCAGAGCCCAGGAACTGTTGCAATGCCCCTAATGATGTTTTCTGCCCAAACCCTCCCATATGTGGCTCCTCATTGCAAAACAGGGGTAGCCAGGAGAATCTCCTCAATGCCTTCGGGCTTAGACCTGTCCCTTGCACCACAACTCCCATGAGAAGTGAAGTAGCCAAGATTTATCTTGCAGGGGACCACCAAGTGATGCTAAGAGACGTAAGCAAGAGCCTGCACCCATTCCAGCTGCTTGACAAGGTCTTGCAAGATCCATGTTTGCATTAAAAAGAAATTAAAAGGTTTTCCACTCCACTAGCTTGCCCAAAGCCTGCATACTAAGTAGTAAATGCTACCTATGAGGCTGAATAAAATCTTCATAAAAAAAGCTAGCAGTCATTGAATACATCATGAACAATGACATTGGGGAGGCATTGTTCTTCTTCTGCCTGATGGACCATACTGAAACACCTGTTTCTTATCGTGAAACCGTTAATAACTGTCACCACTGAAATCAATGCTGAAAATGTGTCATTAAGTCAAGGTATTCCAACCACCACCAAACTGAGAAAGAAAAAAAGAGAGAGGCCAAACTAGATCTTGGATAAACCCAGATAAATGTCAAAAACATATTTGTCTATGTGTCCACCTGCCACAGGGGAAAGAAAAAAATACCACCAAACAAAGCCCAGTCTACATATTAGATGGCTCCTGCCTCACAGACATCTTCTTGCTGACATGAGAGACACAGCTGGATAACTATAGGCAATTTTAACTGATTAACTGAAGACATTGACCCTTTCAATTAATTCACCAGGGATTTGTTTCCTTTCAATCATCTCCTAAGGCTACAGACTCCCCACAGAGCCAACAGAAAACCAGTTTCTGGTCCTGCTTTTCTCCTAGACCAGCTGTAAAGGAGTAACAGGGCTGGTTACTCAGGGATGTTTAAGGTAATCCTGGCCCAGGTAGGAATGACAGAAAGGATGTTTTGTACTTATAAGGGTAGACATTTGCAGAACACAATCCTATAGGGGCTGCAAGGTCTTTATCTTATCAAAGAAACCTGAAGCGATGCACAAGTTAAATCCCCTAACTTTGCACGGTTCAGACATGGAAATGGACCTGAGTTTTGCCATGCAGGACCATCTTCTGTAACAAAAGCTCTTGCTGACATTTATTGTGCTGCTCACTGGCTAGATCAACCTGATCTAACTAACCTATCAACCCAAACCATTGAAAGCTTTTGATCACTTTTCTATAGAAAAACTGGTTATTTCTCCCCAAAATCATGCCCAGTCTCAGTGTTTCCTCCTTCCCTTCAAGATGCTGGTCTGGTCTTGTTTTGGTCTCATTTGGGGCCATTTCTGTTCAGTGGAACCCAGCTGCCACCTTGTAAATTAAACACATCCATCCACCTTTTGATGTCTTCTCCACTGGCAAAGTAGGCCAAGATACGAAGGCTGCTTGTCCATGGTGGTCTACTGCCCTAATTGGCTGCCTTTTTCCCCATTACCAAGGACCAACCCTCTTGCAGCACCGATTGAATACTCCACTTTGTATAAAGCAGCATCGACTGTAGGCAGCAACTCCATCTCCCCAGATTTTTGGTACAAGGCTACACAGTTCTTTTAGCAAAGAAGTCCTGGATTTTGAGGTGGGCAGCGCAGGAGCTGACACCAGCCCTACTGAGCTTGCTGAAATGGTTTGAGCGCAGTCCTATCCAAAAAAGTCAAGTACACTGATATTTTCTGTCAAAAAGAAAAATTAAGTGGAAAATTCCTGACTAGAGCGACCCTTCACCCTCAGCCCGGGAATCCATGTGGTGCCAGCCTGAAAGCTCCACCCTCCTTGTACTGCACAGAGAGGCTGGATCGAGTCTCCTTATTTCTATTTCCTTGAAATGTCTGAGTTTATTTTCTCCTGCTGCCCCTTGATGCACAGCTATATTACCTGGAAAAAATTTTAAAGGATCTGCACTTCTCCAGCGGTGCAAGCGCACTCAGACGGACCTGAGATGACCTTGAAACAATCCAAAACAAATCTCCCCAACGCAAGCTGCTGCGGAGAGGAAGCATTTCTTGTGCAGGTGCACACACCGAGCCGTGGTCGGGGCTTTGGAAAGCGGGATACGGATGGCATCCTTTATTTTCCTCTGCAAACTCCTTGACAGCCTGAGAAAGGATGGTTCAAAGGAGCAAAACAAAACACTCACCTGCATGACAGAGTAGTTAGCTTAATCCCCCAAAGGCAAATCCCGTTAGCATGTAAAACTAGAAGTGATAATTGCAACCAGTTTTCAACCTTTACTGTAGTGGAAATAATCACTTCAGCGGCGCTGCCCTGCTTCCCAGAGACTTCTTTCTCTGCAGATTATTTTAAACCAATCTAACAAGGGGGAGCAGGAGGGAAGGAGGGTGTAAGATTGAAGAAGAGAGAATATTTAAGACTGGGGAGAGCGGATGCCATTCAGGCAGCTACAGGTTGCTCAGGCTGGTCTGAGCAGTATCTCTGCTTGAGAAGCAACTCAAAAGTCAAAAAAAAAAAAAACCAGGAAAAATATAAACTGCATTTCACGCAGATGGATTCTGCCAGACAAGCCTGGTAAATATATTTTTCTGGGAAATAACTTGGGAAATAACTTTTTTTTTTTTTTTTAAAAAAAAAGACAAAAGCCAATCCCTGACTTTTGTGAGAGAGCTTGACCATCTGGACTTCAGAAAAACATTTTATATTGTGCCACACGGGCAAATGATTAGTTAAACTGTAGGAGGGGAACATCACAATAAGAATTATGAATCAAAGAAAACCTTTGCCTATAAAAATAAGATTACAATAGACAATACCAAAAAAGGAGGCAGTCTGGAGCGATTTTGCTGAGCAGACTGTTCAGTCACCACTCACATTCAATGCTTCCTTAACAACAGGGGACCAACTCTCATCAAACTCTGCTTAGGAGGCAAAACAACCCAAAACAATGAGTTCTGGCATCATTCGGAAGGAAACAATGACTTTGAGAACCAGAACAATGGACGTAGAATGACATTCAATGGTACAAAATCCAAGGCCAGGTTTAAAAGATCAGTGGCGATGATGGAAACTCAGTGATGACAAATGAGAAGACCCACCTGTGTGGTTTAGCTGTCCTACAACAGATCCGAGGCCCTTGACACAACAGGATAAAAAGGCATCTACAATTCAAAGTATTTCCAGAAGAGAGAGGAAAAAGCTATTAACTGCTAACGAAGCACATCTCAGAGAGATCATATCCTGAATACTGTGGTGAGGTTGGAGAGAGCAGATACAAACCACTCATCAGCACATTTAGGTTGGCTAATTACTATTCACTATCATAAGAACCAGGGCCTGAGACAGCCTCCACGGGAACAGCAGGAGCAAAAACCCGCCTGCCATTGAGGTAGCTCTCGATAAAGTTTATAAGAAGGGGCATGGTGAGTGGCTGCTTGTAATAGCGAGCGACTGGAGACAGTGAGCCATGAGACCCTTCCAGCTCCACGTTCTTCTTACAACCAGTAATTATCAGGGGAGCAATGATACTGCCCTGCTGGCCCCGTGCCCATCATCATCTACATGCTCACCAGATCCCTGTGACGTGACATAGGGACGCGGAGAGGGACAAGGATGATTAAGCTTGTAATTAGTTTCTGGTGGCCCATCTGGTTTGTGGGCACCTCATTGCCCACTTCACCAGAAGCAAGTGAGTCCCCTCACAGTTTGAAGAGGCACTTCTCATCCCATGACAGGGCTTCTCTGAGAGCCCAACATGCTTTCCACAAACGTCATTTAAGGGCTTCTGGGCTTTGCTTTTTACAAGACACTCATAAATAACCCCCGTTGGGTATTTCCCAGGTCCAAAACAGATTAATTTAAGGCTTTCTCATTCGAGGAGTGTTGGTCCTTATTGCAGCTGAGCCAGCCAAATTTAGTCTGGAGTTAAGTACCTCTCACTCACTCTAGGAAAACTTTACGAGAATATCAATAGAACAGGTATCAATAACTACCTCAAAAACCAAAACACTGAGAAACAGATGCAGTATAAGCTGGTCCTATGCCCTGCCAGCACGGGAGGTCAGGAAACACAGCACCTCCAAACCCACATCTTCACCAGCGTTCTCCAAATGCAATGATCCTTTTTAGAAGAAGCCGACACTGTGGTTTCTCTTTCCTCGGGCAGCCCTACAAGGTCTTTGGAAAGCAGTAAGGGATGAAGCGAAGGGATTTCAGCAGAAATTAAACTGAATTTACTCTGGTGAATTTTCATGACAAGATACTTTGGGCAAACATTATTAAGCCTCCCTAGGTAATGTAATTAGAAGTTCTGCTTCTTTTATCTAAAGTTTGCACACAAAAAAAATCCATCACTGCATTAAATGGTAAAAAGGGTTTTTCCTTCCTTTTTTTCTTCTTAATAAAGGGAGGGCTTTTAAGTCTTCTTTAAGCAGGCAAACATTGAACGAGGAATTCTGGGCTCATTCTGAGTGCATTTGGATCTCACCCGAATAAATCAAGAGCCAGGTTCAGGTTTTACATCAAAATACATGACAATAAGCCTCAAAATTCAGGTGGCTACTAAGACAGCAGCAAAGACCTCTAAAAGGAGAATTATTCAGGTTTACCCAGAAACTTCTGTGTTTATGGGCAAAACCCACTCACTGTGAGTAAGGATGGTCAGAAATGGAGACAAAATGATTTTTAATCAGAGAATGTCAACTTGCCAAACTTAAGATCTCACATGGAGTGGGAAGACAGGCCATTTCAAATGACAGATTTATTTACCCGGGCCAGAGATTTTTCAGCATCGTCATGGAGCTGTCAGCAGTTAAAATAAATAAATAAATAGATAGATAGATAGATAGATAGATAGATAGATAGATAGATAAATAAAAATGAAGAAAGAAGAAAATAGGGCAAGGGGGGAAGAGCTTCACAAAGGACAAATAACCTGATACATTGGGTACTGACCAGGGTTGCAGATGGCTCATATTCAAGCCTTTCAAAGCAGGGATTTGTACCTCTGTCTCCAACATTCCCAGTAAGGCCCCAGCCATAAACCAGTCCTGGGAGTTTCACTCTCACTTTCTGGTTAAAAAGAAATAATTTTTAAAAGCTTCTTGGTTTTATCCTGATGTAGAAAAAGCACTTCTTTTAAAATCTCAAGAAGGGCTGTGGGATGAGAAAGAAACAAGTCCCTTCCCTCCCTGTTTTTGATTACAGTTTATTAGCATCATTGTTTGGTTTAAGATTTTCCATAAAAATTCCATTCCCGGCAAACGCCTCAACCAAAAAAAGTAAGCAAGCATTAACAGGAGCTGTCTCTCATTAAGACCAGTTTCCTAAGAAACAGGAGCTCCTATGTGTGTGTGCACACACGTCCATCTCAGCCAAGCCACCGTTTAATAACTTTCATCCAGTTTTGACATAGGGTAGAAATCGCAAACTATTACATTTCTGAAATGTATAAAAATAAACAGCTGGACAAAGGAGACAGCGATAACCCCATGAAGGACAGCCTGCTCAACCTCACTATTAGCCATCAGAGAATCCACACCGAGGAAAATCATAGGAAATAAAGCTCTGCACCTTCCCCTCCCAGCAGCAGCACTTGGATCTTAAAAAAAAAAAAATAAAATAAAATAAAAATTACTGTCAATAATAGTCTGGACTAAGAGGCAGGGGGAAAGAAAAGAGGTTTTTCTGTTGAGCTTGTCCTTCTCCTGAGAACGGCTGCTCCTCACAGCCGGTCCCCGCTGCCGGCAGGGTCAAGGGCTTTGCCACCTCCAGCTCCAAGCAGATGGTGTGGACACGCCTGAGCTGGAGAAATCTTTTGTAATAAAATGCCTCTCCCAGAAATTAACTTTAATTAAGGCATGAGCACTTAATATCTATATTTGAGATATTAAGCCCTCAGCAGAGATGCCATTCTCAGCCTCTGGTCTCACACCTTCCCCAGCATCTCCTTCTTCCCCAGGTAGGGCTGCTGCGACCCAGCATCATCCCTCCCTTTGAGGAGATGGCCCCAGCTGCTAATTTGCAGGAAACCGTGCAGGAACTTCACGCCTTGGAGCTCTCTATCCCTCCTGGTAAATTTGACAAGGGGTTCAAAACTTGTTAAGAGAAGGCTGGTGGGAGGAAAAGCACTGACAGACAGTACAATCACATAAGCTGCTTTTCCTCAGGAAATGAGGCTAAAAATAATATCCTGCGATTTGACAGCCTCAGCCCAGGAGAGCCACCAGCGTGCTAGCAAGGATGCAAGAGCAGATCCATCTAGGTGCTGGCTCTGGGGTCCCACAGCACCGAGCAGGCTCCAGTCACAGGGGCAGCACCCATGAGTCAAAACTGCACCCTCAACCAGCAATGGCACCCACTGCCACCCACTGTGACCACCCCAGACACCAAGACCCACCAAACCCAGCATTTTGTGAGCAAAAGCTTTCCTCCAAGATCCGCCAGCTATGTACCCACAACTTGCACAGATTCACCACGCTGCTGCTCCATTAGTCAAAAAAAGTCATTTTACTGCCCAAAACCATGTTCCGCTGATGCAAGAGGGAAATCTTGCTGTCACAGACACAATTCACTCTCCACATCCCGCTCCAGTGATGGAGGAGAAAACCCTTTGGTGGTAATTGCTATGCAAGGGGGGAGAAGAGATTCTGATAGCTTTTATTATCACGGTATCCAGACATAAAAATGAATGCCTGCAATATTTATACATGTCATCACTTAAAATAAGTAGCCTGATTTGTCAAACGGAGACAAGATTCAAAGATGTCAATTAGGAGGAGATGGAGGGCGAGGCAGCGGAAAAACAGCGCGTGGTATTTATCAGTGTTGCAAATGCCGCTTCCCAAATGTCAAATACCAAACCATGAGCAGTTCTGACCGGCAAAGGCATGGCCAGAAACCAAAAACAAGGTGATGAGGGTGATGGCAAGGCTAAGGCTGCAGCTGGGTCCTGCTTTGGAGTCAGCCCTCTGCTCCCGGGGTGGGTGCAGGCGCTGGCTGGCAGCCCACAGATCTTGGGGAGCAGGAGGAGAGGGAAGGTTTCCTTTGAGTGCCCTCTAATGCCAGGTAGAGGAAAAAGTGATGGGTACTGGAGGACATAGCAAGGGCCTGCCAGGAGAAAGGCAGCAGGACTTGGGAGCAATTCCCACATGGAGGTGAGAGATGCTGCCGTAAACCTGATGGATGGAGCCTGAGAACAGACGAAGGAATGAATTGCCTCTCTGGAGAAACCAGCACCACTGTGCTGTGCACTGGACATCCTTACAGGGTATTTTAGGCCACTGTAACTGGCAGGGATCCTCCTTTTTTCTTGGAAATCATTAACCCTGCAGAGAAGTGATGGACAAAAGTCTTACTGAAGGCTGGGGTGTGTGCTCCCTCCACCCCAGCTGCTAGAAGCTTCACCCTTGCTTGTGCCATCCTTGGCCAGGCAGACTCTCTCTGTGTAGCCAAGGCTTACCAGCAGCAAGAAGACCAAGGCTGAAGTGTGTAAGAGTTTGTTTAAAAGTTAGCAAGTTCTGGCCTAGAAATTCACTGCCAGTCTTAAAACCTGCCTCCTGTAATGGCATGGCATCAGACAGAAGAATGTCCCTGATAGAGCAGGGCAATGGAGAGTAACAGCCCTACCATCAAGGTCACAAATATGGCTCCCCAAGATTTGTCTTTGGGGAGATTTATACCCAACATCTATGTGAACAAAGCTCCCCAGATGTTTGCACCTCTGGATTATTGGAGCCGAGCCCCTCTTCTTCCCCTCGCCCAGCAATAGGTGGCAGCAATGAACTGAGCTGGCTGTGCTCTGCAGGACCACTGCCCCTTGCACCCCAGAACATGGGTCTTTCCCTCAAACCATGGCCTCTTCTTCTGCACAGATGGAAACAACTTCTGCACCTTGGTTGGTGGCCAGAGGCTGGAACCACAGAGGACATGAGTGACATGGGAACTGGGGTGTCCTCCTCCTGTGGGGTTAAGTGGCCCTGTGTGTACCAGGCTTTATAGCACCAGCACCATAGCAGGGATGAGGGATGGAGAGAAAGAGAGGAGACCTCCATGGAGTCTCATCTGCCAGCCTGACAAAGCAGAATCACCCCAAAGCACCTCAGCCAACAGCGACTTTGAAGATAAATCAGGTAGAACGGTCTAGTTGAAGATCCCTTAGAGATGCAATTAAGCGTGATGTTGTTTGCTCATCAAGGCAAAGGAAGGACACTGCAAGAACTACCTGCAAACAGTGAGACCTTGCTCCTCAGTCCAAAAATTAGCAAGGAATGAAATAACTGAGGTGTGTTTTGTCACTGAAAACAGTCACCCAGTCAAGGTTTTGTTTGTCACCCTCTCAGAGACTCCAGACAGGCAACACCTTGAAATGACAATGCCCTATACGCTTCTTGAATCAATGTTAAAAAAATATGTCCTGTGGCAAAGAACTACATAGGAGGAAGCCGCAGTGTGGGACTGCTACAGAAATACAGCCTCAGAGTCTGCCTCCCCCCAGCAAGCAATGTCACATCTCAGGCAGAAAATATCCAGCAAGTTTCAAGACTCTCAAGAATGTCACCCTGTGCCAAAGTCACCATGAGGAGTCCTACAGGAGAAGGAGCAAACCCCTAAGCAAAGCCCAGGGAGATGCTGACACCGGGATTCGTCTTGCTTAACTTAATAACTGCGGACACCTACATCTGAGCTACTCATTCTGCATGCCTGTCTCTCCATAATGAAGAGAAATAGGCACTTTTAAGATACAAATCAATTTTAGGCATCTGCGTTAGCAGATAAAACCTGAGCTGAAAGCACTTGTGCGGGGGCAGTCACAGGCATCAACGTCCAAGCTGTCCATGGAGCAGATCCCTTCCAACCATAAGACAGGGGACAGCAGAAGAAACCAGCCCAAGAGCACGATGTGTCTTCACAAGACAAGAGCTGATGTCTGGAGACAGCCGTGGCTGACGGGCGAGCAACACCAAGTGTGGTCGTCCTCTCCTCCATCAGTGACTGAGTGCCCAGCCTTCCACCTCTGGGGATCAGCCAGGAGGGAAAAGGAATGACAGACACATTAGCACCTTCTTCTTGTTGACAGCTTGTTTTCGTCCAAGCTTTCTCGTCCTCCGCTAATTATTTCCTTTTGATTTGGAGACTTCAGAAGAAAAGCTGAGGTGGTGGCCTCCAGCTACCCACCATGGAGGCTGAAAAGGGGGGAAAAATACCCTGAATGACAGAGGACTCAGAGGAGGAGGAGGCTTGCTCTTGTCCTTGCAACAAGAAAGCAGGAGTTTCTCTTTAGAGGTATTTGGTGGATATAAAAACTAGAGGACAGACCCAAGAGCTACAGCATGTTGCATTGAGATTTGGGACTGACTCAGGGAGAGCAGAAAAGGTTGAGCTCCTGAAGCAAGGAGCACTGACCAGGTACCCAAGCCAGCCAAGGACAATGTCTAAAGGCATCCAAAAACCAGCAAAAGGATTTGTGAGGTAACTTAAGGAGTACTTTTCTTAACCCGGACGGCCACTCAGGTCCCAAGCCAGGTATGAAACACAAATCTCTGTGATACTTCTTCAAATTAATCCATGGGAAGAGACACAATAATTGGCAGAAGGTCAGTGAGGGTGATTCAGACCAGTGGTCTGGAGAATTCTTGTTTTGACCAATAACAGAAGATGAGAAAGGAAAAGGGCACGCGCTCATGAGAGAGGGAGGAGATGGTCTCCACCAGGAAGGGAAGCAGCCTGCACCTAAACACAGCCTCTCTGGGATGTAAAATGCTTTCACCTCACCATCCCAGCGCTCCCACCAGCATCCCTCACAGTGATGCTCAGTCCTGCAGCCCTCCCCAGCTCATAGCTTTGGGGTACTGCAAGCAAAGGAGCCGTGACAATCAGCTTCCCACCCATTCCCAAGCCATCACAGCACACATGAGGTGGTGAGAAAGCACTCAAGGGAAATGACAGTAGCCCAAAGTCCCTTCCAGCACCCTCCTTGCGTGATGTGAGCTGGGTTGAAAGGCCCCTTCACTCCGCACACCCTCCCAGCCAACAAAGTCGCAGTGACCCAAGGCACCAGCATGTTTGCAGCACACGGGGACCAACATGGGGCTGTCCAGGCATTTGCATGCAAAAATCCTCCACTCACTTGGAGCTTTATCAAGCCCATACGTTTGTATTAAATGGTCTGTTAGAGATTTGCTGGTACTTTTCAAGCTCTGACAGCCTTGTTTTTATTTCAACTGCCTTTAAGCCACTTCATGGAATTTTCATATATAAATATGGAAATATGCAAAAGCCTTCAGATTTATAGGATCCGACACTGTGGTTTAAATGAATCCCCAATGATCTTGTCTCCTGCTTGTGCCCCCTCTCACAGCACCCCTTCCTCTGGCGCACCCACTCCATGCAAAGCAGTAATCCTTCCCAGCCAGGTCTGGAGCTGCATCTGTGCTCCCCTCCGCCTCCCAGCCTGCCCATCTCCTATCATTTGTGTTAGCAGGGCCACTGCTTTGCTGCTCCTCTCACACAAACGGGGGTCATGCTGTACAGCAGCGGT
>NW_010300047.1:101332-103738 GCF_000700745.2 Antrostomus carolinensis | reverse complement strand
GGTTCAGTTTTGAGCAAGGCAGCCCCGAGGATGCAACCACAGTAGTAGGCAGTGGAGAATCCACACTGCACGGCTGTGGGAAAAGCTTTGGTCAGACCATGGGTGGCTTCAGAGGAGCTGGTCCCAAGGCAGAAATCTCTTTCACACACAGCTCCCAAAGGGCAAAAGCCCTCACCCTACAGCTCCCATCACAGGAAAGCCCTGCCATCGCTTTGGGGTTAAATCAGAAATGAAAACCTCCATCTCACACCACATTTTCCCTTTCTGCCTGTCTCTCCACTAGAGTATCACGAGAGATGAGCTAACTCAAAGGAGAACAGGTCCCACAGCCCCAGTGGGAGCCAAGAGCAAGCTGAGGCATAGGGGTGGCCCCCAGTGATACTTTTGGACTTAAATCACCACATGGTCTGCTTAGAAAAATGCCTTTTGTCTCTTCCAAATCACCTCCGAGGGGCTGAGCACAACAAAAACCAACCCTGAGTTCACAACACGGCAGAAAACTACCCTGAAACCTCAATCCCCCTTGGCGGGGGTACACAGTTCACACGGCGAGGGACACAAGCTGCACAGCCACTACCATCCCACATATGCTAAAAAATAATTTTTAAAATTACAGAAATCAAGGTTAAAGTACTGGTAGTCTACATAAGGCCAATGCTTACCCTGGTTTCACTCAATTAAAATCAGATTTCAGTCAATTAAGAAAAGGAAGAAGTAATACGCATTGGCTAGTAGAGGGTTAAAATAGTCAAACCAGCAACCTGGAGAAAATTGCTAGTTCGGTATGTGCAACAAGAGCCGGTTAAAACAATCTTCTGGCAGCCATATATTTTCCTATATGTGCCCCATATTCTCCCTGAATACTAACTTGTTTAATCGTCTCGCTGCAGTCTGGGAGGTGGTTCCTTCGTGTTTGAGAAAGCAGCTGGAAAACTGTGGCTGTGGCATTCTGTCGACCTCCACCTCTCACACTTGTTTTGAGACAGAAATTGGAAGTTTGGCCTTGCAACAGCGCCGAGTTTGTCAGCTTTGAGGACACACAAGGAAAGCCCAGAAGAGATCAGGCTGATTTACTAAGCCCAAGCAATAATTCCTTTGTTTAACAAACTGGGTAGCTGACAACACAAAACATCTTTGACGAGGAGAAGGCAGCACCACCTACTCAGGGAGTTTAGCTTTTCTTCTGGACTCATTTCTTTTTTTTTTTACCCTCCTTCCTTTCCGTCTATTTTCTGCATCAAGAGAATTTCAATTTCCCTCCAAAAGCAAGTTGATACAGATCATGAGAAGAAAAAAAAGTGGGGGAATAAACTGTTGGCACAGCTTTTACTGAAGGAGATGCCTATATACAGCTGTACTGGAGCATGTAATTCTTTCAGATAAAGGGTATTTGTTATTTTCTAAGAGACTTTAAATTTAAACCTATAAGTTCGGTGGTAGCCCTACATTCAGTTATCAGACTGACATGTCCTGATTAACCAAGGAGAATTAACCTCGTAGAGTGCAGAAAAACTTGATTATTTAAAATAAATCAAATAAACAAATAAAAGATTCTTTTCCAGTTCACATCACATGGACAGTCGGTTATTTTAAGTCGATCCATGCAAATACATTTTTGGCTGGACTTGCCCTGGCATCCAGGGGCCTGCTAGGCTGCTCCACCAGTGACTCCCTGCAAACACAGGCCTTTCCTGCAGCCACCTTTAGCCGGAGGCTTTCCCTCTGCCAGGATTTACTGCGGAAAAGCTGAGGAAGGGCAAAGCACCTCATCCTGACTCGCTGGCTTGTGCCCGAGCCTCTGCCACCAGCTCCTCTCCTCCTTCTCCACCCTTTCCGCCATCTCCCGCTTCACCCCTCAGCATGAATCACATTGCTATTAACTTGTGACACCATTAGCTTTTGCTGTCACCAGAGCTGACAATTCAAAAGGCCCCCCCCAGCCCCACCCCGAGAGCTGTCTGCAGAGACACAATAAATGAGATCTCTTAATTAACACCTCCCTTAACTAAATAAATTAATTTTATGCAGCTGATATGTCACGTCTTTGCAGTTTGAGGGTGACTGAGTAGCTGAAAATGTCTCTCTCCTCTGAGCCCCTGGAAAGACTTTTTGCTTGACAGTGTTTCTATAAACAAACCCAGCTCCGAGGTGGCTGCGGGTGGGTGACAGGCAGAGGAGGGAGGGAGACAGACCACTGGAAGCAGGCCAACTGGCATCCCTCTGCTTCGGCATCCCTCAGCACCTAGGCTTGCAGAAATGCCTCACCTGGACTGGGGAAGGGAAGAAACCCCTCTGCAAAGTAAGAGATGTTCAACAGCAGGATGTTGCCCAGAAGGCCAAACATATCCTGGGCCGTATCAAGAGCAGCGTGGGCAGCAGGTCGAGGGAGGGGATTCTGCCCCTCTA
>NW_010300047.1:96582-101095 GCF_000700745.2 Antrostomus carolinensis | reverse complement strand
AGGGAGTTGGGGCTGTTCAGCCTGGAGAAGAGAAGGCTCCAGAGAGACCTTCTAGTACCTTTTCAGAACCTGAAGGGGCTCCAGGAAGGCTGGGGAGGGACTTTTGACAAGGGCAGGGAGTGACAGAACAAGGGGCAATATTTATAAACTAGAAGAGGCGAGATTGAGATGAGATCTGAGGAGGAAATTCTTTGCTGTGAGGCTGGTAAGACACTGGCCCAGGTTGCCCAGAGAAGCTGTGGCTGCTCCTCCCTGGAAGTGTTCAAGGCCAGGGTTGGATGAGGAGCAACCTGGTCTAGTGGAAAGTGTCCCTGCTGATGGCAGGGGGGTTGGAACTAAGATGACCTTTAAGGTCCCTTCCAACCCAGACCATTCTATGATTCTATGTACGCACTTGCACCCTTAGGCAACTGCAGAGGCCAGGCAACCCGCCTCCTTTTCTTCCCCAGAGCAAAACCAACTGCAGCTATGCCAAAGCATGGAGAAAGGGTGAGGATGCTTCACCTCCTGAGTGAAGGCTGGTGAACCTAAAAAAATCTAGATCATAAAGATTAAAAAAAAAACAACAAAAACCCCCCCAAAACCCCCACACTTTGGCACACAAGAGTTAGGACTTCATCTCTTGACTTGCAGGCATCTGGTGGGCAGAGCAGTTCCCACACCCCCAGCTAAAAGCAAACAGCTGCCTACCTCAGTGTAAGTGTGGAAAATGGCCACCGACCGGGGCTTCAGGCTTCTCATCCAGCATGTGGCTACTGATGGATCACCCAGCCAAAACACTACATGCAGCATACCTTAGGTTTTATAAATACACATACTCTCCTCTCCAAATTCATCTAACTTTCTTTCCAGGGCAGATGGCATACACACGTGCACGCTCTCTCCAAAACACCTCTCAAAGGATACACTTTTCTTTCATCTTTTTTCCTCCCTCCTCTCTCCCTTTTAACCCAACATCAGGGTCCTCATTGGGAAGGAAGGAGACCTGGGCTGTGGTCAGCATGCCCACAACTATCTTCTATAAAGCAGTCACTGGTAACATGATAAAAGCCTCCTCTACAGTCTTTGATGGCTGGGGAGGGAAAAAAAAAAAAAAAAATTGAAAGCTTACTACTAAAAAAGACATTCTCCTCCAGGTCTGAATTACCAGTGCAGCTTTTGGTCCTTGAAGACACACGATCATTGAAGGGAACAGACTCAAGGCCAAAATCAGATCGTATTATCCAGGTTATCAACAGGACGCCCTGCAGAGACGCAGCCAAGAATCATTTCCTCCTCCCTTTCTTTCTGCCAGTGGAGCATGACAGAAAGAAAAACTCTCCTTTTTTTTTTTTTTTTTTTTAAGGAAATTAATTAGATTTTTAAAGAGGCTCGGATTTAAAATCAATTTCCCAATTAAAAAGCCTAAGGTTTATAGTTGGTGAAGGATTTAAGCTGGGTCTGTTTGCTTGCGTTATGGGATCGATGTACCAAGCCCAAGTGCCATGGTTGTCACTATTTCGATGAGAACATTTTAGGTAATGTTTGGGGGAACTGTTTTCCTGCTTGAAGCCAGTTTAAAGGAGAGACAGAGAAAAAGACTGTGCTACTGCCAAGTAAAACAGCACCAGGCAGCTAACATTTAAAATTATTACAAGGCAAAGTCCACCTTCTTTGTAAGAGCAAGGAAAACTGATTTGTTGGTCTCCAACAAATCCGGGACCAGTGTGAGTGGATTCTCAGATGTGTACCAAGGGGCTGGGTTGCTCCAAATTCCTCCCCCGAGGAGGACACCAACAGCACCTCCTCTTTGCCCAGCTCCTTCTCCTGAAGGAATTGGTTCAAGGCTAGACTCTCTTATCTCCTAAAAACAGAGCTTGACCTCTGCCACATTTGGAGCAAGTCCTATTACTTTGGGGTGATTCAGAGCTAGAAGTTGATTATTACAAGCCAGGAAGAAGCATTCTGGCTTCTTTAGTGTTTACAGCTTTTATCACAGAAAAATCCACCTGTGCTAGCTATAAATATAGATAAAATCTCCCAGCAAAGCCTCCTCTACTCAAGATCCTATGTCACTAACAAGTCCCTGTATGCTCTCAGAATTCTCCCCCTGGAGAGCTGGAGCTCTGGAAAAAGCTGTAAGGTTTTCCTCAAGTTCAATGAGGCCTGTGATTCTGGCTTAGAGGAGCTCTAGAGACGACCTTAATGCTGACAGCACAGCACATCACTGTATTGAGCAGGGTCATGCAGCAAGTCGGATCAATGCTTCCACCATCTTGGTCCTGTGGCACATGCCAGCAGCCACAAATGTGCACTCGCAGCAAAGTGACTCTCTACAGCAAGACCAAGTAATGGCAAAGGGAGAAGGAAGAGAAGGAAGTTAAAAAAAAAATCCTTTTTCAGGTACCAGTGGAGTTACTTTCACACCCAGAGCACAGGAAGCTCATTCATGGTGGTGTTTTTCCTTGCTTCCAGGTTTCAGGAAGATTTTGTCCCCTGCAACACAAAGTAAATGGTAGATGGTGGTCAGCAAGACCAATGATATGACATTCATTTGAGCACACTTCTGCAGTGCATGAGGTTTACAGTTATAAGAAGATGCTGATTGCATCCTCTGTAAAGGGGCTAAGCAGTGGGCAACTGCCTGCTTGGGTCAAACACCAGCATGAAGGTTCCTGAGCCATTAAGAAAAGGAGGTGTGGGGAACAGAAAGGAAATATTAGAAGAGCAGCAAGGTGAAGAGATAAACTGAAGAACAGTTGTACAGAAAAGTTGGGAGATGGACGCAGACCAAAGATAATTTGGAGGTAAGAAAGGGATCAGAGTAAGTAGCAGCAAGTGGTGCTGAGGAAGCTGCAGGATCCCGAGAGTGAGGACATGTTGGAAAGCCATCAAAATGAAGTAAGGTTGTTGGAGAAGGAGTACTGAGGACTGGCATCCAAACAAAATGAGACTGCACACACACAACCTCAAAGCCTTTTAGGGCTTCTCAGAGCCCTGGCGCCACCAGAGAGGATTTGACCAGCAGAAAAAAACCCTCATCTTGCATTTTTGAAAGTGTCTGTCTCCTACAGCTGAAGAGGGAAGAGAAGAGGAGGGGTGAAAAGTATAAACAGCCCATACAAGGGAAGGAAGCAATCAGGAGACATGTAGAACCCCAAGCTTGACTCATGTCTATTGATGGAAATAAAATGAGTTTGCCTGTAATTGCCTCCCTCCCACACTTACATCCAACCCATCCTTTGGTGTGTCTCATTCAAAGAGCTCCTAATTCTAGCTGACTTATTCCACTACTTGAGAAGACAACAGGGCTCCCCAGGATACATAGTTCCTACTAGCTTTCATGAAAATCTACATCTACGCCAGCAGATGTAGTGCATACCCAAGCAAGCACATCAGTTAAAATGTAGTATTGTGCAAAGAGTACCCAGAGGTGCTGGACATGGTCAGACAGACCCGAAGAGTGTGCTACAAGAAAGGCAGGGGCACAGAGAAAAACAGGTTTTTTATTTATGTCCTTCTCGCCTTGCTACTCCTGCTGCTCACAGCACAGCTTGCTTTCTTCCTCCTGCCTCTCTCAAGGAAAGTCATCCACTCCTTTTCTCATCTTCTTGAGAGAAGGGCTGGGCTTGGTCTCACCTAAATCCCAGGGGCAGAAGCTGCGATAAACCAAATTGCCAGCACCCAATTCAGCTTTTTGATCAAGATGTGCCTCCAAACACAGGAGGAAGATCCTCTGGCTGTTGAAGAAGGAACACTTTCTGATTTGAAATTTTACCAAGTTACTGCTTGCACAGGAGAGGGAAATTTTAATTAATAAGTTTATTTTTCAGTGAATAAAAAAAAAAAATCCCTGAGATAACCTGACAGGAAATAAGCTGAAGGACAAAGCCACATGGGACTGCTAAAGGGGATGAAAGCTTATGCAGCACGCTGCCATCACAGTTATTTGGATGCCCTGAGATGACATTATCACTTTTATCCTCATCTCTCCTTCTAATTCCCAGAGAGCTAAGTGAAAGTAGTAGTTTTTAGAGGGGCAGGCAAGCAGAAGAGCACTTTAACAGGGCTACCAGCACTCTGCCCATTGCCTGTAGTCACTGTTGCAGCTAAAAGCAGCAGTGACAACCTCAAGAGAAGCACAGTGCAACCTTAGCTCAGGCAAGACCACTGGACACGCCAAGGTCTGGGCCCCCAATGCCATTGACATGGTGTCTCTTGTCCTCTCCACCCTAGATTAAACATATCCCCTTCATCTGAGGATCTCCAAGACAGAGAATAAATCCATTTGCTGCCCCAGTGCCACCCTCTTTTTCTCTAAGTTGTTCTTAGGTCTCAGCCTTACTGGCTACTGGAGGACTATGTTTAGAAGCTCACAATTCCTTTTTCTTTTTTTTTTTTAAGTAATTTTTGAAACTTAATTTTTGCTTCCCTGCTGCCTTCACGGACACACCTCAGCTGAAAATGCAGTTTCAATGACATATTAATCCAAGGACTGAGAGGAAGCAAAGAAATTGTTCACTCACTCCACAAA
>NW_010300047.1:62078-96549 GCF_000700745.2 Antrostomus carolinensis | reverse complement strand
TGTTTCATTAAACTAATTTTATGCATGAGGTGAGGCTGCATCTTTCCTAACAATAATAATAATACTAATAATGAATACATTTTTCTCCAGTGACAGCATCAGTGGTGGGGATTTTCTTTACAACAAAGTAGACATTTCAAGAGAGCTCATCTAGAAGCCACTTAGTTAAAAATGCACCATAAACACCCAGAATTAGCATCTGAAGTCATTTATGAGGTTTTCTGGGTTATTGTGGAGCAGAAAGGTTAAGGAACCACATCATGTAGAAGACACAGGCAAACCTGTTTCCAAAGCAGCGCTGTTCTGAGGGCAAATAGATACCCATAGGATCCTGCAAGGATCGTTCAATCCACAACTGGATTGAACAAGCAAACTAAGACCACTGAAGCAGAGATTCACAAGTATTAACTTTGTTAAAGCATAATCCTTCACAAGTCCAAAACATGACTGCATAGGGATACCAGGTAGCACACTGCTGAAAAAAAAGCAATATCTGAAGCGAGTAGAGGATCTCCAAACCCCACATCACCTGCAGAAAGAAGCTCAAGGATGACTCAACCTGGTCCTATTCCCTAACCCCAGTTAGAACCAAGAAGGAGAGATGGTAAGATTAAGATAAATCAAGTCCTTGCAGAAATGCAAAGAAATGCAGAAACAGCTTTGGGAGAAGAGTGCATGTTACAAGGAGACAACTTGGGAGAGTCTGACTGTGCAACTTAAGGAGAAGCATGGGTAGGGGAATAAAAAAAAAAGAAGCTTTTAGCACCTGTTTGCTTGCACTTATAAATAAGAAAAGAGGCAACTGCAGTTAACGAGAACATTAGACACTCATCTCCCCCTGAATCCTGGTCACTGTCCCCTCTGTGAACTCCACGCTTCATCGGGGCTGCAGCCAAGAGAGCTACAGCTGCCAGTAGAGGCAAAAGGCAAGGGTGATCACGTCCTGCTCTCTAACAGAGGCGGGCACAGCCGGGGCACAGCCCTAATCACACATGCAGACAAATTTCCCAGAAAGGAAAGCTGAGAAACTTATCACCTATAATTAGAGGGCAAGAGTCATAAATACAACAGCTGAATTAAAAGCAGAGATAAGTCTAGAGCAGAAAAGCAGAGCTTGAGCACAGTCAAACCTAAGTCCCCAGCTGCAGCATCTGACCAGCCCTTGAATTTGGTTTGCCTTGCTGTGGTGCTCAGCGTTTCCAGCCAAAGGACTTCACACACTCAAGGGGATAACGAGGGCTTAGCTGACAGACTAACCATGAGCACACACCCCCCCAAGCCAGCGAGACAAAGGAGGAGCCCCTTTTCCACAAACAGGGATGGAAACAACTCTCCCCATCATTAGTTTCCAGAGCTCAATACGTTTAGCATGGATGATAAAGTGTAGTCATTTCAGAGAGCTGTTACGAGCAAGGTTACGGACACCGCTATCACTGATTAAAGAACTGAACATGCCTTGTGAAGGTGGGACATCTTGCTATTTGTGACTCAGCACACAAGGTCACAGAGCACAGGTCCCTTCAGACAGAGGCCAGAATGAAACAGCTATTTAAGACAGAAGGGTATCCATAGACCACCTCTTCCACCTGACACAGGGTGCCCTGAGCACCCAAGGCTTTTTATTAGGTGGTTATGAACCACAACCCCACCAGAGAAAGCCTGTAGCTGCAGTCTCCAGATCTCACCACCAAAGGGGTTCAGCTGAATCTGTGAGGTCCGTATCAGCTGGCTGATCCTCCTTGGAGCCCTGTATCAGTTGGCTTTGCATCGTCTAGCAGGAAAGGCCAGTTACGAGAATAACATCCTGAACAATAACAAGCAACAAATAAAGATGTAGAGAGGGGGAAAAGCAGCAGAACGATTTGCAAGTCCAGTTCTCTGGTCATGTAAAGGACAGAAGACCATTGCAGTGCATGCAACAAGCTTTTGGTTTTCCCTCTCCTGTGGGGCACTCCATAAATTCTTGTCCTGTAGGAGGAAGTTAAGGGTGTTTGCACCCACCATCAGTTCACAGGTAAGGAGTGCTTTAGACTACAAGTACTCTGGACACCAGCTCCTCACTCTCACTTGAGGGCAAGGAGACCAAAGCTGGAAGATCTGTCTCCCTGATGTGAAGCTACATCCACAGCCTCTACTCATCCAAAGACTCAAGCAAAGTTGTGCCAAAGATTTGACACCATTGCAAAAGGCAATAAACATAACCAGTGCTGGAAGAGCTGACTTGCCTGTCAACGCCTGGTTTCACAGCGTAAGAGGAAAACCGCCTCCGACAGCCTAGCAAGTGTGGCAGTGAAGCTCACGTCAAGGTGCTATGACCTACAAGTCCTCTTCAGGAGACCAACAGACTCTTGTCCTTGCCCAGCAGGACAGGAGAGCAACTGACCACAGGCACCAGTGGTCCCAGCTGGAGACAGCCTCCTGGCTAATTCACTAACACATGGAGAGAAGACATACCATCAGCTAGTCCCCGGTTATTTTTAGTACCTGATGAATTTCCTGGAAGCATGCCACAGCAGCAGGTCACAGGGATGACCGCAGAAGGGACAAGCGTGGCCCTGCTCTGCCAGGACCACACTGGCAGCAACAGATGCCAGCCCAGGTTTGAAGAGGTTGCTGATAAACACGTCAGCAAATTGAGCAGGAGCTCCAGTCGCTCTTCCTCCATCCTCCTCTTTTTCCCCATTCACCCGTGGAGCAGCAGCCGATTTGAGCCCCGGTGCTCCCCACTGCCCACTCTGTCCCCGCACAGCTCCAGAGGGGACGCAGGGCTGGCAGTGTTGGCATAGAGAGACCAGTTCATTTCAATACTGTGGACAAGAGTCAGTAATTATTAATGAAGAGGAGTACAGAACATTGCCCCTGAAAAGGGATAAAGGCAACAGCAAAAAGCCTCTTAGGTCTGGTCCCAGGGTGAACTGGCAGTTGTGTTAGATCACCTACAAACAAATCATATCCGCCAGCCAGAGTGACTGCTTCCCACCACCCTGACCAACATATAAGTTGTCTTGGCATCTCCTAGACCACTGCTGGCCATCAGGAGAAGGAGCTCAACACTTCGGCAGAGACTTCAGTAGAGATCAGGCTGAAAATTAATGACATTTTCCTTTACGCTACCAGATAGATGCACCGGAGAGGCATGAAGGCAGGCAGCTCAGCAGAGAGCTCCAGCAAGGAATTTAGTCTGCTTTTCCACCTCATCTAACACATTCCCCCCAAAACAGTCTTTAGGACATTAGAGTAATGGCAGTGGGAGGAGATGAGAATCGGACTGGCCGCGCATGGCAGAGCAGCTGGAGTTGAGCACAACATTCCCTTTGGGCTTGAGTTACCAAAGAATTATTGATTTACTCTCCGCCTGCACTCAGGGGGCTGCAAGCAGAAACACTCCCATGCATTGTACAGCAGGACTCAGCTGGTAAAATCTTCATGTCAAGGAACCCTTGCTGAGCAGAGCCAAGGTAACACTAAATAAATAAAGAGAAGGTGCAAGATTTTCAATTTTCTTTTTGCTACTTTAGGACTCAAAGGCAGGAATTGAGGGAAAAAAAAAAAAAAAAAGGATACACAGCACTCTGAAGTCATCTTACAGATGCATGAGATAAAGGGTTTAATTTGAGGGGGAGCAGAAGACACAGCCCAACTGCCTTGTACTTGGCATACAAGATTTGACCCGGTTTGGATCAGAAAATGTACAATTCTGACAAAGATAAAGCTGCCTTGAGGCCATATCCTATGGATCCATACAAAAAATACAGTGTAGCAAGGAGTCTGAAAGAGAAGGCAAAAGCTTTGCAAACTAAATTCTTATCAATTCACTCCCTTTAAGGACTTGCCCCATCAAGACAAGTTTGACCAGTCCCACCCCAGTGCTATCCCTGCAGCATCGCTCACCCCACCACAAGGATCTGCTCTGGGTAGAGCCCCAGAGCTCGGGAGCTCACAGCCCATATCCCTCCCTGATGCTGCCGGGAAAGCCAGGACTCAAACCGAGCCTTCTCCAGGGCTGGCTCCTCTCAGCTGGGGAAGGCAGCTCATGTGGCCCTGCAGTCCTTCCTCAGTGACCCATCCATGAGGTCTGGGCACTCAGTTGCCCCTGAGCATGGAGGGAAGCCCAGCAAGCCAGTGTGCAGAGGCTTGCCACTCTGCTGAGAAAGTCCATGTCTTCGTCCTTCCATAAACAATTTATTCAACATTACCTGTAGCCCAATTTATGTTGAAGCATTAAGGGAATAAAAAATCCTTGATGTGTGCAAGCTGTTGCTTCACTAAATTAGCTTGGTTGGTTGTATTGTTTAGGATTATTTTTTTAATGCATTCTGATCAGATATCTTTTCTATTTTGCTTTGTGAAGAAAGAATTGATAAGAATTAATCTAAAACCTGCAATAATGACAGGGAAGGGGAATAGAGTTTTATAAAAGATAGGCATTTATGGGGTTAGAAATGCATGCTTTTGAGATGCAAGGCAATAGGTTAGGAAATTAGGTGAAACATCACAGTGAAGGGGTTTTATTTTGGTTGCCTGAGAACTTCTGCATCCCCCCTCCCCAACTTCCACACAGGATAAGATTGATAATGATAACTAAAGATATAATAGCAATTAAATGAAGGCAGTGTAAAGTTCAAACAGATGCACTTGCTAGTCCTTTGCAAGAGCTGTGCGCACGCAGAACAGAAGCGTTAGCACAAAGCTTTGCTCCCTCATCAAGAGGAATTGTTTGAATATCTGATGTAGCACGCGTGCAGCTAAGGCTAGTTAAGCGCTGACACTGGGAGAATATGAATAAGGCAGGCATTTTTAAAGGCCTTAGAGGAATTAGGTGCCCAAAACACACACAGGCAGGCATTTAATTCCCCTGAAAACCCAGTATTTCAACTACCTTGCTGAAAAGATTTCTTTAGATAATCCATAAAGCTTACATAATACCCTACAAAGATAGGGGTTTGTTGGTTTTTTTTTTCTTAGGGACACTTGGGATTCAACATCGTGATTCAGTTGCAGGAGGAATTTGGTCTTAATGCTTCTCCTCACAGGGCCTCCAGCCTTTTGGGAAGTTTCAGAGTGCATTTCCTAGTTATTACGGTAATAAATGAAGAAAGACTCCAGCTTAGTGCAATCGGTACAACCTGCCAGCAAAGAAATCCCTTTTCTTCCTCACACCCACTCACAACCACTGCCCGTATTTTTAGCGAAAAGGCAACTTAAACATATAACCATCATTGCTGTACCTAAAACAAACAGAAATATCCAATCTCATGAGCCAAGATGCTATCCTGGGAACATCCCTGCAGACAAAGGAAGCCCAGAGACCTCACTGCCTGCATCCTCTTCACAACAGTTTGAGGGAAACATGAGCAAAGGCACACAAAAAGCTGATGAGGGTATTAGGAAACATCTCTCATTTCCCAATACTAGAAAGAGCTGTGCAAATGAGGTATATCTCCCAGAGCTCAGATTGCAAACTACTGCCGCCATCATCCTCCCGAGGCTGCTCAGCATCCGTGGCTCCCAGGTATGCAAATGGGACTGCTTTGGATTTCCAAAGAGCCCTTCACCATCAGTGGGACAAGTTATTTTCAGGGCTGTATTTTGCAAGGACTGGATATAGGCTCCACACACCATTTTGTGCCTATTTAAACCAAGTAGGAAACATCAGAGTCCTCTCCAATGAGTCTCTTACCTGTGTGGGGTTTGGCAGAGCCACCTTGCCTGGAGGATACCATCTGTCCCCTGTCTGGCCACCTCCAGGCAAGAAGGACAAATGGATGAAGAGGGATTGGGCACAGAGATCAAAATTTGAAAACCATTGAGAACACTGCAGGCTCCTGACCATGCAAGGAAAGTTGTTACAGTTAGAAGAAAGCCACCTGCATCAGAAAGGAGTGAAGCCAGCAACCGAGATACATATCAGGGGACAGGGAAGAGGGTGGGACGTGATGAGAATTGGCATAAATATGAGGTTGTGGGAGAAATCGTATGAAAATAATGAAAGGAGAAGGAGTGTTGGGCTACACAGCATCCCTGGTTGATCAGATCCGTCCCTCCTGCAAGCTCCTGCTAAAAGTAGGAAAGGTTTTACCCCCTCTGTTCCCATGGGGAGGCTGGTCCAGAGTCTGATTGCTCTCCAATTATCAGAAACAATCTTCCAATTTCCAGGCTGAATTTATTTTGGGCCAGTTTACATACATTTGTTTTCGTGCCAACACTGTCCTCAGGCATAAATAGTTCTCCTTCACTGATGTCTTCCCCTCCCCATCTTCCAGCAGCTCTCTTCCTCAGCTTCCATTTTACTCATTTAATTAAGTCAGGTTTTCCTCACCTTCCCTCCAAACACGAGCTTCATTTATTTTATCATGTTAGAAATCCTTTCCCAGCCCTGGTTCTTCGGCCCAGCTCTGCTGTCCCTTAGAGGAAAGCACAAGCCATACAATCACCAGCACTGATCTCCCCTAGAAAACAGATGCTTCTGAGCCGCGTACCTAATTGCAAACTAACAGAGACAGGCTCGTCTTTTATCCTGTCAGCTATTTTGAATCAGTTAAAGATCATAAATGGTGTTCTGGAGCACAAGCAGGTCCTGTAGTGCTTTGTAATGTACGCAGTTTACATTTTGGCTGAGTTGTCTCACTGTAATCCTCAACTCTTCTTCTTTTTCCAATTACACTACGCCACTTTGTGAAACCATATGATGTCCATCAGATTAAATATTATCTTATTTGGGGTTAGACAGCAGCTCATATTGCAAAAGGAGAAAGATATGTCCAGCAGAGTGGAGGACAATAAGAGGTTTCATTCCTGCCTTTCTCATGAAAAGAGAAAACTAGACAGCAGACTGCACGGGATGTAAATATTGCCGTTTCACTTAGCATTTGGGGAAGAACTCAAAACCACAGACCTCGTAACAACTAAAGATTATGCGAAAGTAGCAAAATGTGGAATTACAAGAACAAGATGAAGGCTAGGGACCCTGGATTCAAGAATTTTAAGACAGCCAGGCAAGGAGCCATTTGGACCATTTAATGCTCACTTCAGTAAGAGCCAGAATACTAGAAGAGCTTTCAAAAGATGGGCAAAGCTAACATCGCATCAATATACATACATAAAGTATGGTGACCAAATCCACAGAGCTTTAACGAAACTAGATTTTACACTATTTTCTTTAAATATTTGATTAATAATGCTAATAATGTTAGATCTTTCAGGCCACTAGTATTTCTCATTTCTAACTAGATCCTGATACTTGGCATGCATGGCCTTCCTTCAGGAGGTTGTAGAGAGGTGGGAGTTGGTCCCTTCTCCCAAGTAACAAGTCATAGAATAAGAGTAAATGGCCTCAAGTTGCACCAGGGGAGGTTTAGATTGGATATTTGGAAAAACTTCCCCTCTGAAAGAGTTGTCAAGCATTGGAACAGGCTGCCCAGGGAGGTGGTGGAGTCACCTTCCCTGGTGGTATTTAACAGATGGGTAGATGAGGTGCTTAGGGACATGGTTTAGAGGTGAATTTGGTAGTGTTAGGTTTATGGTTGGACTCAATGATCATAAAGGTCTTTTCCAACCACTATGATTCTGTAATTCTATGAGTGAACAGTTTGAGCCAACTGCCTGAGGACTTGCCCAGGGTGTGGCTCAAACCCAGCTGCAAGGCAAGCACCATCTATATTTCTGGGAGGTGCTGTCTTAAGAAAAGCAGAGGCACCGAAACTCAGTGTCTTTGCAGCTGGTATCAAGCTGACAGTTTTTAAAAAGGCTGTGGAAGAGCGACTCTGCTTTTCAACATATCCAAAAATGTTTGTTAGCCCAGCAAAAACTGTTTTCTGCCTTGTGTAAGCACACTTTTCTCCCCTTCTCACTGGTCACTGGCTTCAACAGCAGCTTCATCACACTCCGTGCAGAATAACAAACTTCTCATGCTCTGTCTCAGTCTCTTCTTGACAGTAACCACTGTAAGCTGTCCTCCGTGTCACCAAAAGCAGAGTTGAAGGGGTACATCACTCTGTTTTGGTGGCCATTGACCCCAGGGAGGTGCCAGCCCTCTACAAGGCAGTGCAGAGGAACACAATATTAGCCCCATGCACCACCAGGTTGCTGCTGAGTAAGGCATTATTTTAATACTGTATCCCTCAATGGCTCATTGCAGGACTGGGTACCACTTCATGGGATGATTTTTGATCACCCAGCAAGCAAGACAGGCTCCCTCCAACCAAAGCAGAGGAGAAAAGGTGCACTGGAGACCAATTTGCTGCAGCACAACTGCCAGAAATAGCAGAGAAAAGTGGAAATATCCTCAAAGAATCCCTAGCCTTTCAATAAATAAGGAAAGCTGTTGTCAAGATGTAAAATAGGCAGGTGTTCTTTGTAGGAGAGCAAATCATAGCGGGGTGCAATAGGGACAGAGGAACAGTTATCTCCAGCCACTCTGTCTCATTTCTTTGTGGAAATCGCATTTGGTGCCAGCTCAAAGACATGAAAACCATGTCCATTTCCAGCAGCATTAGAGATGTAACCAACACATCAACTATTTGTCAGAATGATAAAATTATCAGGAAAAGAGAAGGGGAAATACGTTCCTTTCAAGCATCTCCACAGGGGATTTGCAGAAATTGGGTGTTAAAGCAAATGGTCAGCATCCTCCAACACAACTTGCTTCATTTGTGATTTTACACTTCTGGGTTGCTCGGCTTCTCTGAGCCAACAATTTCTGCTAGGAGAGAGAAGCGTCCGCTACAGAGGTCTCAAGATGGTCATGTAATGGGGTTTTTTTCAGCTAAAATCAAGGAGATCTAGCACAAATGCGTCCTAGCTAAAGTAAGATTATTAATGCCAAGAAAGCAACTGCAAAGCATCCAAAGCTGTTGAAATATTAGCTTTTAATGGCAGCGTTGCAATTCCCTACGACCTGTGCCCTCCTCCTGGAAGATGCTGACAGGGAACCTAAGCTCAGGCTGTCCACTGTGCCACGGGGATGGCCAGGCTTCCCCTGGCCCCTCCAGTGCTGTTGAAGAGGGGACAGCACTGGCATAGACGGATGGCCAGCGCCAGGGCAGCATGATTGATCTCCCTCATTAGCCTGAACCATTAAGTGGTATGGAAGGGTGGTTGCACAGCCAACAGCAGCCAAGGGACAGGGTGGGGGGAGACCACTTTGTCTCGCTCAAGTTCAAGGCAAGCAATATGTTCCTAAGCATGACGGCATGCAGAAGGAGGTGTAGAGGAGCAGAAAAGCTCTTGATGCTTCTAGCATGGAGCTTAGCGCACTCATGGCGAGGGTTATGTGTTGCACCACTGCTGGGGAGCCAGGTAGGATGAGCCCTTCCCTATAGAATAGATTGGGTTTTATTGTTGTTCCTTCTACAGTGAACTTTCCCCTTTCCACATATGAAGCACAGGTGGAATTAAGGCTCAAACAGCTGATGATGGGCAGGTGTGGTAAAGCAAAAAGGATCTCTTGGGGATGAAGCAAAACATGCCTCAAAGTTGACCCCAAACGTCCTGAGTTAACGCTTACACAGCCTGGCCCAAAGGAAGAAGTTCCCAGAAAAGTTTCTTTCTAACTTAGACAGCTCAGTTTAGGTCTTGAGATCAAACCTTATTTTTCATTTCCATATTGCTACATTCCCTGAGAGCTCAGTGCTCATAATGTTGTAAACAGAACTTAGGGTGAGTCTGTGAAAGGCAAGAGTAAGAACTTGCTAAAACCTTCTCCACTTCCCATGGAAAATTCTCCTGCAATCTCAGTTTTGAAGGTAGGTTAAAACTGTTTTGGTTTGGGGTTTGGTGGTTTAGGGGGAGGTTTTTTGGAAATCAAACAAAGGCACCAGCCGTCATGCTGTGACACCCACAGCATGATGAATGTGTGAAGCAATCACTAAACGGGGCTGCCGCAGGCCATGGTAGAAATGAAATATGGGAAATGGTAAATCAGTGTGGACAGGAGGAGGGGAGAGAACTGGAGGGGTACCAGCCCTGTTGCCTTCAAGGCAGTTTGCCAGCCGTAGCAGGGAGCCCCTCACTCAGCAGGCAGTAACAGATGCGGAGAGGGGAGACTGGCTTCTTTTTTTTTTTTTTTTTTTTGCTCCCTCCAAACTGGCTGCATCCCTCACTCCAAAGGCAAATAAACAGCAGCTCAGCTAAACACATAACTCCAACCCATTGAGCTTCTGCCAAGCCCAAGCCCTCCACTGACATGCCTGGATCTGGGGGTTTTCTCAGGAAAAACAGCAGACTGGATATTTTTTGTCCCAGCGTACGGCTGCACCACGCTCAGCCCCTTGCTCTGAGGTGGGGAAGCGGGCATTTGCCTGCGTATATAATTGTGTGTGTATATAGGTCAGTGCATGCTCATGGGTCCAGTGGAGACACGGATGCATTTTTCTTGCATCCTTAGGCAAGTTGGAAAATGTCACTTACTCACTAGGCAATCACTAAACATTTTGCTGCCCTAAGTGACCACCTGCTCTGCCTATGCAGCTCTGTGGCTGTGGGAGTGGGCTGCAAGCACACGGCTGTAAGACTGAGAACAAGTTTCTCCTTTTTTATACATTTTGCTTGGCTTTTTTGTTGTTGTGGTTTGGGGTTTTTTTTTAAAAAAAGGGCACACAAAATGATTTAGAGCCCAAATCTGGGGCAAACATCCCTACCCACATAATCATCCCTGTTCTCATCTGTACCTCTGCAGCATCCTTCATGTCTCTCCTTTTTTTTTTCTTTCTTTTTTTTTTTAACCCTGTAAGGGAAACCTGTCTGCTGCCTGGCTTCCTAACAGCAACACCATATAGCTTTTATTTGAATCAGGGCTGATGCCCAAGCAAAGCCCACCGAGCAGAGAAATGCCCATGGAGGGCTGAGAAGCTGTTGTGCATCCCAAAGGTAAAGTCCTGACCAAAGAAGTGGTGGCGTTGCCCATACCTATGTGGAGAAGGAGTCACACACATACCAGAAAGACTTTTCTTTCTTAGTTCTGGCTCCTCCATCCTTGGGGAGGAACATGAACATCTGTCACAGAAGTTAAGCTCACAGACAGGTGTCTGCTGCTGAATCCCACACTAATTAAAGTAAGTAGGTTTGGGGAGCAGGCTTACAGCACCATTTGGAGCAACTCTACAGTGACTACAGTGCCATGGTGCACCAGGAGGTGAGTCCTTCCTGACCAGTGCATGGGGGCAAGAGGAGAAAGATGAAAGGGATGAGTCTGTGCAGAGGAAAGGAGCAGGGAGACTGCACAAAGCTGAAGCTCCAGGAAGGTAGATAGAGGGCAACTGAAGATGCTTCAAAAGGGACTGTGCTTTCTATCTCCTAGCAACAGATGCCAGAAAAAAGCCAAGGAAGATGGGCAGAAGATAGTTTTTGTTGAGCAAATGGGGAATTTGCCAAGTCTCACCCAGTGGACCCTCCCCTCCTTGGCCTCTTTTCGGACACTAACACCTCTGCCCTTGCCACAGCCAGGCTGCTTTTTGCTCCCAATGCCCCAGGTAACAGGTTGGGGTGTTTGCAGCCCCACTCAGAGCACCTCTCTTGCTCTCTCCCCTGTAAGATCCACCCAGCTTAACTCAGGGCAATAGAGTCACACTAGGTCCCTAGCCATGCATGGGCAACCAAACAGCTTGGTAGGGGGGACCCCAGTATTAAACACAGGATGGTGCTTAGCTGGGAGTGAGCTTTCTGCCCCTCAGGGCCTTCTGCTGCTCAGTATTTTGGACTCCATCTGCTTCCCTGCAAGTGCATTCATCCACAAGAATCAAACAGGGCAATATTTACAGACCCCAAAGCACCTGGCACCAACATGTTTTAACCCATCAGGAAATGGCTGGAGGACATCACACTCAGTGCTTTTAAAGACATTAGGGGGTGGAAAAAAACCCCTGTGTCTACAGGAAAAACCACCCTCCCCTCATTGCTGTATCAATTACAGAAGATGCATTAAAAGGTTTTAGTAATGATTTCTTGTCAATATTCTGGACCTTCAAGTCCCAGTGTCCTTATTCAAACTGCTCTGGGGAGCAACATGTCCCAGCAAAAGGGACCTACCAGAGATCCGATGGCAAAGGCAGGGGAAAGATTAAAAAAAAAAAAAGACATACTGGGCAGAGAAAAAAGGATCAGAGACACCAATCTGTATGAACACAGACAGATCACGAGTTTAAGGGAAGGTGATTCTTCACTCTACGCCTATACAAATAATCTCCTTCCCTTCACAGCTCCCTCCTCCCCTCTCCCCTGGTGATTTGAAGGCTTTGGGAGCTGCAGTAAGTGTGACTGTTTTTCCGTGCGAGTCAGCCAAAGATTTAAGTAGGCAGGAGGAAAGCACTCTCTTTTTCCATTGGTGTTCAACAGAAAGACAGTAAAAATAATTAAAAAAATAATAATAATAAAAAAGAAGTAAAATTAAGGAATAGGCCAAGCTGGGAATCATTAAAAGAAAACACAACCAGGAATATAAAAAACAGACAGATGGAGTGGAAAAATACACTCAGGCAAACCTTCCAGCTCTGAGCCACCCTCCGACACTTTTCAGGTATGTAAGGTCTTAACGCAGAGATTAATCCACAGGCTGCAGAGCCAGAGATGGGCAAACTGGCCTGGGAGGAGCCTCCTCCACACCAAGAGAGATCTGCTGATAATCCCCAGTAGAGAGCTAAGGGGGAAAGTTGGCCAACGCATTTGCTCAGTCCTTGGGTGATAGAGGGGGGAGTGGAGGGCTGCTGCCAGTTATGATAAGGCTGCTCTACAAATGCTGATTATCAGCCTGGCCCCAGCTTGCTAATCCAGATCTCTAAGCCCATAACCCTTTGCCTGACCCTCGTAGAGGGCCAGGGTTGTTTGAGGCAGGCTCTCATGGTATGGGTGATTTCTGACACATCCGCACACACTTGCTAGCCCAATTTCCCAAGGAAACGGGGTACATGTGGTCACAACATCACAACATCTGTCTCTCCATCCCTTTGCTAATCATTTCTGAATCCGTCGGTCCATCTTAACTACATCCAAAAAGAATGGAAGAGATGCACTCCAAAAAAAAAAAAAAAAAAAAAAAAATCACTGAGTACCACAAATGTCATCCTCCTTGGTGAAAGTAGGCAGGGGGACATTTTTCTGATTCAGAGCAAAAGCCAGCAATTGGGAATTTCTCCCTTGTTAAACTCCAGAGAAACCACACAAGAACCCCATGATAAGCCCAACCACAAGTGAAAAGCAGCCTTTTGAGTCTTGCAGATCATGAGATGGCTTATTTTCATTATAAGGAATATTCAATAGGATGGAACAGAAGAAGCTATTCTTGATGCAATCAAAACTCACCCTCAGACACGTGACGTCACTGGAACATGTTTACTGTCCTTCCTGTGCTCTTATGACATTCCCAGCTCACAGAAACAGGAAGATTGTGGGATGAGGGGTCAGCTGATTATTTTTTTCCTTTCTAAGACCTTCATCTTGCCACCAAACATTGCCTGGAGACCATCCAAAGCTTTCCAGGAGCACAGCATCTTGAGCATGCATGCCTTGCAGCTTTTCCATTCTTCTTGACGTTGTAAAACTATCTTGTAAAAGCAAAATTAAAGGCTTGAGTGCTGGCCACAAAGCCCTTATCATGGACGTGTTTTCTGTTGTATGCAACTCCAAGAGAGAGGGAGGGGGGTAGAAGGGGGGAGAGAGCTTTATGCACTAAACTTCTTTATAAATCTATGGAAGGTATTTCATCACTTCCTGACATTCCTCTCTAAAACCCACTCAGCTACATTTACAAATTATAAAATTAGCTTTATGTACAGGGTCCAGCTAATGGCACAGCTAAATCTCGGGAGCAGGAAGATTAGATGCTTCTCCCTTCCTCACGGTGGAATTTATTTTGCAGCTTTGCACAGGGAACAGCATCAACCCCGGGGTGGAAGATTTTCCTTCCCAAATCAAAGGCCAAAAAAGATTTGATCACTAAGTGGAGAGTTTTGGAGAAGTCATGTCACAGGAGCAAATAGAACTGGATGGCTCAGGGGAATGCTCATGGTCCACAAAGACGAAGCTGGTAAATTAGGGAACCCAAAAACAGAGAACTTAAAACCCACACATGATAATTTACACATGTGGGATGGAGGGAGGGAGTGCAATATTAAGAACTTTTAAAGAAAATGGACAGTTTTCATAATTCTCCTAATTTTTGTAGAACAGGTACATGTCTCTGTGCTTTCAGCAGACAACTATGGCCGTGGTAACCAGCTAAGTGTGTTTGAACATCAGAGGTGCATTTTGCTATGCACCTAGGGCATAAGATACCTGGCAGCTGTATTACATGTACTTGGTACCCTGCCACACTGTTCAGAGAAACATTGGGCAGCACCAACCTAGTTCCCAGTGGTCTCCCATTTTTTGGCTAGAGCCCAAGGCACTACCCAACAGAGCTCCCTGGAAAAGTGCTAAAAGACCTATTACAGAGACAGGACCAGCATAAATATTAATTCAGCACAATAAAACTTCCAGGGACAGAGTGATATATTTCTGCCCTTCCTGCACAGGGCCAGCATCTCTCCTGCCCAGCTCTGTGCTTCATCCCTGCTCACATCCCCTCCTCCCTGGCCTCGGTCCATCTCCAGGCTCCCCAGCCATTACATGGGGTGCAGAAAGAGGCTTGACATTGATTACCTGGTCCATGGGGATGCTGCCTGCTTCCTCATGGCAGCCCAGTGGTCCAGGCCTGCAAGGATCTCACAGCAGAGCAAGGTCACCTCCAGATGCATTTGGCTACTTGCTAGTTCTCACACTGCTGGGGATCAACATGGCAACAAAGGAGGGAAAAAACCACAGCAGTTCCCCTAGTTAAAGCTGGAGGGAGAAACAAAAGCTAATCAGCCTCAAGCACAGGGGACATGAAGGGAACAAGCTCCTTCAAGGCATGTTCTCAGCTTTAGTTCTTTGCTCTCTTTAAAAAAAAATAATTTCCCTCTGTAGCGTATTAATCACCACAAGTCAGCCTCAGCAAGAGTTATCCATGGAGCTATGCAGGGACTGCGAGGACACTGTGTTATGGCAGGATTATTTACTTTTATAACCTTTACAGAAACAAGAGATAAGTACATTAGAAAAACTTGCTCTTGTACAACAGCAGCGACCGCCTGATTCATTCCTGCACCTTCCCATTTGTGCACATGTGCCAAAAGTGCTGATGCTCTGGCTGCCACTGTGAGAGCCTCACAAAACAATACTGCCACTGTGCAGGGCTGGCTTTGGAGGTGGCCAGATTTGGAGGATGGCTTTTTAGCACATTGGCCTTTCAAAGGACTGTGGGTACGTGTGTCCCATCCCATGGGACAGTGGCACTCAAGGGCTCAGGACCAGAGGCTGCCCAGGGCTGCCCTGTGCCCCCGGGATGCGTATGGCATTGCATGGTGGCACAAAGTGGCTGGTGCAGCAGGACCCTCGGAGCCTTCCCATTGCTTCAGTTGGGTTTTCCTCCCCAGCAGGCATCGACCACCAGTAGAAAGCCTCCTAAGCAGCTCTCAGCCACAAGCTTTCCAGAGGTGAAGCCTGCAATAAACTGAGAGCCCTCCCCCAACAATCACCCCCACCTGACCTGCAGCTCCAAGCATGATGCATCCCTTGAGCAAACAAATGAACAAGCTCTCTTTGTCACCGGCCCTCTTCCTCTTCTCCTTGCCCTCTGATGCACAACTGAAGTTAGTTGTGTGTGTGGTACTTATTCCCCTGGCATTTATTTCCTTGCTGACTGGCAGAAGGGATCCACATAGAGCAACCTGTCCCAGGCTCCCTGGCAGGTTTTCACTCGAGGGGAAGCTATTGCACCTCTCTGTATTTTGGGGTGAGACATTGCAAATTGACAGCAAATTCAACAGCAACAACTGTGCTGGCAATGGTTTCAGCTCCCCATTCTGCTAGGTGCAGTTTGGAACTGCTTCAAAATAAAATGGCACATGGGGAAAGCAAAACAGTTACCTCCAATCTCTGCTGCAATGAGACAAACCTCAAATCAAAAATCCCTGATTTCCATTCGCCCCTGAACTTGTGTCTTGTACCCTCTGGAACTGCCTCCCATTTCTGCAGAGCCCTGTGGGTGACATCCTGATCTACAGACAAATAAAGGAGTCTTTGTTTACAAGATAAGAGCCACAAAATGCAAATAAAAAGCCCCAAATAGCACAAGATCAAACAAGGTCCATATCTACCCTTTCAAAGGCATTCATGCTGCAAAGCTCGCTATAAGCAATGGTTTTGTTTGTAACATTAAATGGATACTACAAGCCTCTTCCATGCAAAAGCAACATGCATATGAGTTTATGTTATAACTTTAATCTCTCCAATAACACATCTTTAAAGCTTATTTTAGGCTGAAAAAATAATACTGAGTAATGAATCAAGGCCTTAAGAGGCCAATAAGCAGCAGGGAACCATTGCAGAGAGTATACTACTGATTTAATTAAAGTCTTAAACATACGCCAAGAAACAAAATCCATCCAACCATCAATATGATGAAAAGACTGCAAGTTCTCTTAAACTCACCCGGCCACCTCATGAATCTCCTGGTTGGGAAAGCAAGGACAAACGCCATCGTCTTTCACTGAATTCTTCAAATCAGCAATTTCTATACAAGCAAAAGCCGTTTCCCTGCTCCTGGGACACATTAATGGGCATTATACCTGTGTAGCAAGCAAGGAGGAGGCTTCAAAGCCTTCTCACAGCAGGGGTCTAGCAAAGCCCATGTGCCTGGTACCTGTCCTGCAGCTCAGGCCATATGTCACCTCCCCTCCAGGTGCTCTTCCTCCAGCAGCCTTTGTGGCATCCAGTTTTTTGGTGTCCCTTGCCATGCAAAAATGGATCCAAGATAACTCCAGGCTCTGGCATGCTGGCAGGAGTTATTTTAAGGCACTCCTCTTCTGTACTAGGACAGCCTGGGGACTACTCACAATGTCGTTATCTTTCCCATTTCTCCTGGTGGCTTATTCTCCATTTTCAGAGCAGTCAATTCAAGTCATACCTCACGGACACATCCTGCACCTCAGAGGATGGTCACATCATGGAGCATCTGTGCAGGCACCTGAGAGCCAGAGGAAATGGATGCCTGAGACGAGATGACTTCCCCAGCTGGACCTCACCCATGGGCCTGCAGGTACTCCAGCAGACCACAGGTCAGTGCCGTCCATGAAGGAACCTTTGAGTTTTCCCACTTCAGGGGGAGAGATAGTATGATTCTCCTGAAAGCAGAGAATCCAAAGGGATTTAAGTACATACTGATCATTAGCATGCAAGTAACGCTCTCCTGAATCAGAGCTTGGGCAACCAAATGAAAAAAAGAAAATATTTGCTAGAATGAAAATGTCAAATGCTTGGTGGCTTCCCTTTTGCTTTGTTGAGGAAATGGCCTCAAGTTGCACCAAGGGCAGTTGAGATTGGATGTGAGGAAGAATTTCTTTCCTGAAAGGGTTCTCAGGCATTGGAAGGGGTTGCCCAGGGCAGTGGTGGAGTCCCCATCCCTGGAGGGATTGAAGAGTCGTGTAGACGTAGTGCTGAGGGACACAGGTTAGTCAGGGACTTGTCAGTGTTGGGTTAATGATTGGACTCGTTGCTCTTAAAGGGCTTTTCCAATCAAGGCAGTTCTGGGATTCAATCAGTTAATAACCATATAATGGATTTTTCTTTTTTTGCGCAGAGAGGTGGAGTCATTCTGAGGCATCTCAAGACAAAGTTTTGCTTATTCCATCCTAAACAAAACTTAAAGCAAAGAGAAAATGAGGAAAAAAGGTTCACTGGGCAAACAACAAACTTTTTTTTTCTTTTAAGTGAGCATTAGCTTCATTTTGTCTCCAAACATCACTTCAAACAGTAGAAGTCAAAGCATCTAATTTCAAAAACACACAAAGAAGTGGTTTGATTTTTGGAAAATTGCTACTTTCTCTTGTAATTTTTTGTTGAGTTCAACACAAATAATTTCAACTGACCCGAAACCCTATTTTTCAACAAATGCATTTATGTACACTGACAAAAAAAGAATAGAAGTCTAGTTCTTTACCCCGCATTTGTGCAAAACCACTAATTTTTAGTTGTTGGCTTTCTACTAGAGATAATCACACTGAATAAATGGCTGAATAAATGATTCTTCACACAGGTGCATCAAAAGGGCTGACAGAAAGAACAAAAAAATAAGATGGTGTCTCAGGAAAGGAAAAATATAAAGTGTATATAGCTACAAACCACTAGAAATATTTATAGAAAAAGAGCATCAGCACCAACACTTGAATGCTTGCTCTACCAAACCCCCTTTTTGCATTTAGGTTTCACATCTCATAGCATTGTATATGTACTCCCTGTAATCCAAAAGCCTCAAATTGAGGAGCCTAATTTTATTTGGAAGAGCTTGGAGTGACCTCAAGAACAAGTGCTCTTCACTTGAATCTGGCATTTGAGTTTCTTTCTCGCCAAGAAGAGCTTTAGTCCCCTGGGTAACCTGGCTCCAAGGCCTGGGGGATGGCTGCTTCATTTCCTCATTAAATAATTCTGACTCATGAACACATCAGAAAACTTGCATTGTGGCCTTTGACAGTTTACCTCTATAAAGGCAAAGTTTGTCGAAGAAATCATTTTCTGCAAATCATCCACGAGGCATCAGTCATGTTTGTCCCTTCCGCCCAGCCTCACAGAGACAGCTCCAATAATTTGTATTATTTTCATTGCCTTTCCCTGTACCCTCATCTATCTTGACCAAGTTGCAACTTTATCTCATCCTCTTGCAGCAGCGGATCAAGACAGAACTGCTTGTTCTGGTCAAGAGGAATGGGTTTAAATGCAATTTTCATCTTTTTCTCTTTACAGACAACCTAAATGCCACTAATAACCCAGTCCAGGCTGGCTCTTGGCCTTCAGAATGGTCTGAACAACAAGGAATAATGGGCACAAGGACATGACTGGAAGGTCAAAGCTTATTGATTATACTTAACTCCATTGCTTTTATTTGTGTAACTCAGACTGTCCTCTCCTTCCCTTCTGATTTTTTTTTTTAAACCAGCCAAACTACCTACGAGTATCTCTCATCCCCACACATCTCTAAGCCACATGCAAAACAGAGCAATGAAAAAAGATTAATATCAGAAAGATGCTCTTAAAGGTAATTTTACACTTGCTCAATCTTGCACACTTTTGGGCCCATGAGCAGACACCTTCTTGGGTTACATCCTGAGGTGAGAAACCAGTTTTTGAGGAACTCTTCCATGCAAGAGAGAAATGTCCTAAACACCTGACATTTCTTCCCCCCACTCCAAACCCTGGTGTATTTCTAGATCTGTACATTTATATCTGCTGCTTAGCAGGGAAATGCTCTGAGACATCTCTACTGTGTATTTTCTTCTGATATAGATATGAATTAAGGTTATGGCCCAGAATGATCTTCCCAGGAAAAACTGCAGATTACATCGATGTGACCCATTAAAGCAATCTTAAATACCCACTGATGGTTCATTATTGCAAGTTACTTTCCTTCCTGATGTAGAATTTATTCAATATATTGGAGGGGAAAAAAAATCTCCAGGAAGGCATTGCCTGTACATCACATTAATAAAAAAGGACAACACAAGGGATGGGCTTGACAAGTTGGAAGAGGAGTCTCCATTTACCCAACTCTGCTGGATGACTCAAAATAGCCCCCCTAAAAGGCCAATAGGAAAACTTTAATTAACAAAATTCAGAAGGGGAAAGGACATCCTTATCCCGTTCATCAGATCATGCCATATGAAATCTCAGAAAACATGGATAAAATATTATGCCTGCTTGAAAATGCTCAGGAACCCAAGAAATCCGAGGGCTAACCCATCTCCTGTTGTGTGTAGGAAATACAGCAGCCTGCACAGCACTGTATCTGGAAGCAGTGGGTAATCACTTATGGGATTGCCTACAGCGGCTTTATGGGGTGATATAGGTCAGAGCATACGTAGTTGTGGAAACGATCGGCGCTCCACATCCCAGCAGTGAAGGGACTTCCCAGACACGAGGGGTCAGTGGCTCATACCTAACTCATATGTGACATCAAAACTTCTAAATAGCTTATATGTTTGTGGTTGCTTTTATAATACCTTAGGCCCACTGCAAGGTAAGAAACAGTACATTGAGTTGCAAGTTGGATTTAGGTGCAGAAGAGGGGGTAAAAAGCCACACAAAGCATCGCCGCTCACACCTTCCCCATCGCCTGCATATGAAGCAGTGACAAAAGAAGGCTACGAAGCTCTTCCAGCTCAGAGGACATGAGACTCCATGAGCCCTAAAAAAATCCTCTCTCTTCCTTTATTTTACACTTTGCCTCTTCAACCTGAATTGGAGTTTATAAACATTTTGCTGGGAGTCAAGGCTAGAGGGATTTTTTTTTTTCTTTGCACCTATATTATTCAATTAAAAAAAAAAAAATTGCCTGGAGAAAGAGGAGCTTGTGCTATGGAAAGAAAAACTGCTCAAATCCAAGGCTGAGAGAGGGGAACACGTACACTTACCAGCTTTTCTCCCTTGCAGACAGCACAGTGCTAAAGACACACATCCAAAAGTCAATCACCGGCAGACAGCTATGCTGGCTCACTGTCCTACAAACAGTCCCACCAAAAGCTGATTTCAGCTAACCTCCAGTTCATGCCACGACGTGCCCAGGAGCCATTGGTGCCCCTGAAGATCAATGCAGGGGAGAAGGGACCACAAAGTCCCATCACGGTGCAAAGTCCTGAGGCACTGCTGGCATTCAGCAAACCCTAAAGGGCTGAGAAAAGTTGGGTGCTGAGCACAGAGGATCAGAGGTGCCCTGTATCCCTCCCATACCCCCTCCATTTCCTCTGCCTTCAACCGGAGAGGGCAAGGCAGCAAACAGCGCTGCCTGCTCAGCATGGGAATTCTCCACTCCCCATTCACAGCCTGGCACATCACCTTGCCCATTGCAGCAGGTTGATGGTCCCATACAGTCACTGGATCCATGGGTCTCCCAAAGGCAACCTCCTTTTCCAGACATCCCTGCATCCATAGGGTTAGGAGTGAGAGGGGCTGACAGACCCTTTTCCCAGTTGGGATGAGGCCTGTGCTACCCAAGCCCTTCCCCTAACAGGATGGCTGTTGCACACTCAAACCTGCTCCAAAGGGCCAAGGGGCTCCTGTGGGTACCTCTCACACTATGTATTGCAGAGGATCTCCAGGAAAGAGCCATCTGAGTCATTCAGAGGAGGCCAGGCAGCTTGTGGGCTGCAGCTGCAAGGTGAGATGCAGCACGTCTTCCATTCTGTTAATTCAGAGTATTGACAAAACATAAAATATTAACGCCAAAGAAGACAGGGTTCTCTTTAAAGAGATTGATTAGCAAAGGTTGGCAGCGGGTTCCTCACCGTGCAGAACAGGTCAGGCAAAGAGTCTTCAGCATCAAATGGAGGGGTTTTTGCCAGGGAGCAAGGACTGTCTTCTCGCTCCTCACCCTATGGGCTCCAGCTTGCAGGGGCTTTGCACAGTGCCTGACTCAAGGCTTCACAGGCTCCCAGAACATTTTGGGTTAGAAGGGGCCTTGGGATGTCATCTTGTCCCACCAGCACATAGCAGGTGGTCCTCTGCAAGGCTGATCTACCAAAAACTCCCTCACAGGGGGCCCAAAATGACACTACATGGTTCAGACTGCAGCAGCCCAATACAGGCTCAGCTTCCACCACCTTCCCCAGGTCCCTGACACTGCTGGGAACAGAGGTACGAGCATCCAGAGCCAGCCCCATGCTATCACACTCTTCCTCCCCACCACCACCCACCAGGAAATAGGGGACATCTGCCTCAGGTAAAGAGTAGAGGGAGCCAAGACCAAACTGAAGCCTACCTTTTTTCCCCAAAAAAATTTCCAGTTGGGTCAGCTTCTTTATTCACTCTAACTTCCTTCCAATTTTCTGTGTTCTCCATGCATCTAATCAGCCAAATACTGACTACATCTAATTAATGATACAGACCATTAATATTTTGGGGGCAGAAATTCTCTTCCCATCTATAAAGTGGCCGTGCCAATTCTTAGCCCTAATTTTAAACAACATATTTTTTTTAAGCTTTTTGCAGAGAAAACACTTTGAGACCAAAGACTTTCCTGTCTCTTCACAAGACAATTATTCAGAATGTTATCAGCAAAATCTTAACGCACCTTAATCTGCAAGGAGGATTTCTCCCAACACTGTTACAGTCCACCCACCTATAGATGTGCACAGGACTATAATCAATACATGTTAATTAAGCTGTAGCCCACTCCAATTAAAATTATAGGATCTGAAGGACAGACATTTATTTTTGTCAGTAAATTAATTTAGGCATTCATTAATTTTAACTTTAATTTTTAAATTTATATCACTTTAATGATAAATAATTCCTCTCATTACAGAGGAAACATATGGAAGAGAAAGATAAAATGGGAGAGACTTGGACCCAGCGAGGAATATGTTCTCCAGCACTTCCTTCTCTTTCAGCACATCAGCAACCCCATTTATGTCAGCAAACTGGGCTCTCTTGAAAATTTGGCTGGCGAGTGCAGTGCTGAAATAAGAACAGAGATTCTTTGAGTATCTCACCTCCTTCTCTGCTAGGAACATGAAAGCTTGGCTGTGAAATCTCAGTGTTTCAGAATAGCTGAAACTTTGTACATGCTACCAAAATAAACACTTTTCTACGGAAATAAAAATATTACTGTGTTAACAGTTTTTTTAATTTCTATAGAACAAGGCAGGTTGTTTCACAGCTTAACCCTTTCTGCACATATCCCAGGCAGGGAGCACTGATTTTTGAAGTGAGGTTTGTGCAAAGTGTCCTGCATTCAGAGCTAAACCCTCTCTGGCTTGGGTATGGTAGTTAGTTAAATACGGAGCAGACCAGCAATATTTGGAACCATCTTTTCCCAGCAGATGCTGTGTGGAAAATGACCCAGACTGGCCCAAAGAAGTGTTTTAACTCTCAATATCTTCATCCCAAGGGACTGCCCAACTGCTCACCTATAAGTGTCCATCACATCCCTGCCATGAATTTTCTTTGCCTCACCTCAGCACAGAACTAAGCAAACATGTCAAAGTCTTTTCCTTCGGTATGAAGCAGAACACAAAGGTGTCTGGCACCCTGAAACACTCTCTCTGAAATCACAAGCTCTTCATCTCACCAAGCACATCGGCACAGCGCTTCCCGTAGCTGGGATGCTGTATAAATAGCAATGCTGCATACTGAAACTCCTCCACACAGACGTACCGTACCCTGCCTGGGACCTGTCAAATGCCAAAAATCAAAATAGATTAAGTGAATAAATTATTCAATGGAGAGTGCCATTACTCCTCAAGCACTGTGCTGGACTGGTAATAATTGATCAGCTTCACAGCCAATGGTGGCAAACAAAGAGCAAAACAAAATTGTTCAGTGAATAGACTATCTGACAAAAAAGAGCTAGAAAAGCACCAGGTCTCAACCTCTGGGGAGCTTTAGACCTGCAGTGCAATTACAGTCTCTTCTTACCACATTTCTTCCCTTGAAACAACTACTTAGCCCTCTTCCTAGTTCAGTTTTGCAGCTATCATCACAAACCATTACTGCTGCATTTTTAGGACATCGCATCTGCTACAAACTCCTAGGAGACAGGGAGAGAGAATCCCTCTCCAAGCCCTATTGCAGAAGGCTCAGTGCAAGCACAATGCACAGGCACCATTCATACAGACACAGAATCACAGAATCGCAGGGGTTGGAAGGGACCTCAGGAGATCATCCAGTCCAACCACCCTGCCTCCCTACACCAGGTTGCACAGGAAAGCGTCCAGGCGGGTTCTGAACATCTCCAGAGATGGAGACCCCACAACCTCTCTGGGCAGCCTGTCCCAGGGCTCTGACACCCTCACAGTAAATAAGTTTTTCCTTAAGTTTGTCTGGAACTTTTGGTGTTCCAGTTTGTGCCCATTGCCCCTTGTCCTGTCACTGGGCACCACCGAATAGAGCCCAGCCCCATCCATCTGGCCCCTGCACTTCAGGTATTTATAGACATTGATCAGATCCCCTCTCAGTCTGCTCTTCTCCAGGCTGAAGAGTCCCAGCTCTCTCAGCCTCTCCTCATAGAGGAGATGTTCTAGGCCCCTAATCATCTTTGTGGCCCCCCACTGGAATCTCTCTAGAAGGACCCTGTCTTTCTTGAACTGAGGAGCCCCTCAGGAGTACCTCTCTGCTGCCTTTTATCTAAGACAGTAGTGCCGAGGCAAGGAAGTGGCAAAGCCTGGCCAGGACATCCCGAGATAACCCACGTCTCCTAAAAGCCAGACAAGTCATGACTACTGGCATACACTGAGCCTCCTGGCCTTCTTAGAGCCAAAATTCACTTCTTCCAGCTCCTCCACCTCTTGGCATTTCTTGTCTCACACTGTGTCACCTTCCCACAGTGACAAAATTAACTATATTCCCTTGTCAAGATCCATAACCTTCCCTCCTCCTGGAGAACCATCCCTAGCAGGTGTGCTTTGCTAAATCCAAAGGGATTCCTCCTGGAAGGAGGAGCTCTGCTGCCTGCATTTCCACATGGCACTATAAAAGCAAGCAGGAGGTAATCCAGTGTTTTGAGCAGACAGAGAGGCAGATCAGCAGCTTGGAAAACCTCTTTAGCAGGAACACGCAGGATCTAGGTAACAGAGAAGTTTCAGTTGAAAGAGGAATGGGGCAGCAAAAGAGAAACTATGCAAAGTGTTGATTTCCTAGTAATCTTGTTTCCTTAACTACTGCGGATATTTGAACATTTAAAAAGAAAAAAAAAAAAAAAAGCCATTCTCCCCACTTATCTATTAGTTCTTCCATCCAGCTGTGCTGCTCAATTCTCATATTTGTGACATCAGTGCATGTTGCTATAGAGATAATTAATTAATCCAACATAATAAAGTCAGCAATTTTACTGCTTTGCAAGTTAACACAGGACTGGAAATAGAGTGGGGAGGACAGAAAACCTTACTTCTAAAAAGTAGTATTTTTAATGATCCTCCAAGCACTGAAAGAGACAGTTGAGCCTGAAAATCATTTCCACAGTATGTGAAATGTACCACATTTGGCATAATCACTGTCATTAGCAGCCCAGAGAAGAATTAGAACAGCAATAAAGATGAATGAAGGTTCAGCTGAACAACTGCAGGAGGAAAGAGTTCCTCAAGCAAAACTCTTCCTCTCAACCTGGCAAAATGCACCAGCTCACCAGGCCAAAGAAGCTACAAGCTTTGATGTCCTAGTGGCTAATCCCAGATGCACAGGGCCTTCTTCCAAGAGCCCTCCAATGCTGGCCACCCCAAAAATCTTTCCAGAGGTGTCTGTCTTCTGTGTAAGGGAACCTTCTCCTTGTGGGACGTTCTAGGCAAGCTTGTTATGAGAGAGTGGTTGAGACAACCTCTTTGTACCCCAGAAGACTCAACATCATGCTCAGCCACAAGCCAGTGGCCTTCCCAGCTGCTCATCAAAGCAAGATTTTCCTGCCTGTCAGAAGTGGGCCACACAAGGAGGCAGGAGGTGAGACCAGACACTTTCACCTCTCTCATACATAGTTGCCTCCTGACAGTCAGGTTGACATTTACAGCTGACAAGGACATCAGTGACTTGTCAACACATCCAAACAAGACAACTCTTTGATGACAGCTATAACTCCACCAAGGAGCCTGCCTTCCTCCTAAGAACTAGGCCAAAAATAAAATTAAAAAAAAATAAAATGCTGTGGAGCATTCAGGTAGGTGCCACATTTGTGGTTTGGTCTAACTGCACCCTTTTGTTAATTTAAAAAATTAAAATCAATCCCCTTTACAAGTGAGGCCTTATTTTATTATTTGTCCTGTGCTAATTAGAATCTTTTTATATACTTTTCAGTTCAGGGTCTCTGCCTTCTGAGGTTAGAAAGAAGCAAGCAGCACAGATTAAATTAGGTCACTTAACCCTCAGGATGCTATCATTCCTCAGCAAAGGTTGCTCTGCATGCAATGAAGCAAAGGAGAAAATGCTTTGAGACACACACACATGTAGAATAAACATGCAAAAGATCATGTTTTGGGACAAAAGTGACATCATTAAGCAACACTTGCCTTCCATAACCATGAGGGCTTTGTCATGCTGTGGTATTTTCATGCCAAGCTTCATTTTCATGCCATAACTGAAGACACCTGTACTTATCTGAGAACTGCCCAGTGAAAAAACCAATCAAATTATTAAAAAATTAAAAAAAATATCAGGGGCATTTAGTAGAAGTCCAGAACATTGTTGCCTAACTTATAAGCCATCTCCACAATGCCCTGTTTCAATAAAAGCATGGAAAGTCATGCAGCTTTTATGTTGCATTCACATACAACACAGTTGAGGAAAATTAGAACAAAAAAATACCCAAGTATTAAATGCTTCATGATCTGTTTGAAGACTTCAACATCAGCTACCAGCTCTTTACAGGCTCAGCAACTTTCAATAGGATAAATTGCACCAAGTCATTAAAATCCAGAGTTTACTGCATTACATTTGCAGGCAGAGATTGCTTCTCTATTCCCAAGTCATAGCCGTATTCTTGGCAGGCTGCTGCTTTGACCTGTTGCAAGACTTTTTCAAGTCTGGCTGCAACACGCTCCCCGGGGAGATGGGTCCACCTTACGGGGTCAGTTTGGCTGCATAAAGAGAGTGGCAGAAGACAATTTCATGAGACAATTTGAATGGCAATATCCAAGCCACCAAAATAGGGCCAGATAGAACAAGAGGAAATGGCCTCGAGTTGTGCCAGGGGCAGTTTAGATTGGATCTGAGGAAGAATTTCTTTCCTGAAAGGGTTCTCAGGCATTGGAAGGGGTTGCCCAGGGCAGTGCTGGAGTCCTTATCCTTGGAGGGATTGAAGAGTCGTGTAGACATAGTGTTGAGGGACATGGGTTAGTCGGGGACTTGTCAGTGTTGGGTTAATGATTGGACTCGATGATCTTAAAGGTCTTTTCCAATCCAGGCAATTCTGGGATTCTGTGTGATTCTGAAAATATTTGCTTGATCCACACAAAAACCAGAGCAAAACGCACTCTTGCAACTGCCAGCTGCTGCTACATAGGTTTGTAACTGGAATAAAGAGAGAACATATTTTTCCTAAACCCAGATGACAACCCAACCCAGAGAGCAGAGGCAAGAAATCATCTATGGTGAGAGTAACAATGGGCAATTTAGCTTGATTATATCTTTGCAGATCTTCCTATTTATAACAGTTTGCATTATTTTAAATGCAAACTGTTTTTTCCCTATGCATCAGCTCTCACAACCAAAAGTCATCATTAGCTCCTGATTAAAAGAGGCTTTAAATGAAGAGTAAAAACAAGCCCAAAGAAGTGCTGCTACATCCCAGTCCTGTTGTATCAGACTGACTCCTGAAAATGTCAGTTTTATTTACTGTTTGAATCCACCAAGCTTTTCTCTTGAAGAAGAGGTAAAACTGGGAATACTAGACCAGATGGGAGAAGAGAAAAACAGGGAGAAGCAAAGAGGTAAATAAATAAGCAACCATGGGGAACACACATCCAGAAGGGTCACAACAATTGGTTCATACCAGCAACATGCATGCAAGTTTGCCCACAGATTAAGCAAACAAATTAAATAAGCTTCACTAGCAAGAGTCTGACCTTTTCTATCTTCCCCCCAGCAGAAATCGAGTTCCGACAGGGACCAAAAAGAGGGTTAGAAATAGCAAAGATAATAAAGTCAGTCATCAGAAGCACAGAAGGCTGAAGGGAAAAGACAGACAGGTGAAAGGACAACCGCAAGAAAACCTGAAATATTGCAAGTCATCCTCTATTGCCAAAATACCATGAGACATAATCTATCCCACTAAAATATTGGCAGCTAGGGATGTGACCAGGTGAGGCTAGGAGCTCCGTTTCAATAGTGAGAAAAGGAGCCTGCTCTGCTTTATAAATTAAAACTGCTCGTTTTGGCACACATCGCTGAATATTTTTTAGTGGAACAGAACTTCCCTCTAGCAAGGTGCAGGCAGAGACCAAACAAGATTACTTTGAATCTTCCAGTCTTGATGGCATCCGGACCACAGGAAACAGCACTGATTATTTCAAGTCGCAGGTTCCTAACCCCAGTGATGGCCGAGCCACAGCCTTTAGGGGATGTCTCCACTGCACAGCCACCGATTCCTCTGGCTGATGGAAAACCCAAGCCAACACCAAGCTGGTTGACCACATCAGCAGAGGGCATTGCCTGGATTACTTAGCTTCTGTTTAATTAGCCAAGACAAGCACCACTGGGAGATGACACAGCAGGACCTGAGCATGGGATGACATACTGCTCTACAGATGCACCAGCTTGCTTAATTCAGTCTCCAGTAGGTACCAGTTTTATAGATGCATCTTTTAGTCATGATGATGGGAAAGGGGAGGGGACCCTCCATCTCTGCGTTTTTCCTGGCCATTTATATAGCACACTGCCTTCACCATGCAAGCTAAGGGCTTGCTGGTAAGCAAAAACACTGCTCAGAGGAGCTCACGACTGCTCTCCCAAACCCCATAGCTAGGTCCACACTAATGTACCATTCTGGATTGCCTTCCCATCTGGAACAGCACAGGTATTCACCCCTTGTCCAACCCTTTAGAGCAGGGAAAAGTTAACTTCAATAAATGCAAAGCAACTCCATTTGATTCCGCCTTTTAAATACAACACTTTAATTAACTCTACTGGGGCTTCTTTCACTCTAACTGCTTGTGTTTCCATGCCACCAAGGTTAGGAAAACACTTTCTCCTTTTGCATGGAGGGACCCTGGCTTTCCTTCCCTGCTTCATGCCAGCATTACATTAAGCAGAGATCGGGCCCTCGGGCACACAGAGCCTGGCCCCAAACAGAAAGAGTTTCTCCTTCAGAAACCTATAACCAATCAGTGGTTTTTAACTGCTCTGGCTGACCCTCCCTTACTCCTCGACCCAGTGCCCTGGCAGGGCTCTGGTACTCGAGTAGAAGAGGAAAAACCAAGCTGTCTCCCCACTAGATCTGACATTTGGTGTCAGTAATGCTAAACTCTCCAAAAACGGAGAAAGAAAGAAAAGCAAAGATGGGGGTGGGGGGAGAACAACCAAAACCAGATGTTTCTAAGCAGCTGGCATCTCTGTTTCCCCCAAGATGCTGATGAACGCAAACTCTGCAGCTTAACAGACCCCCATTGGCTGCCCTCTTCCTGCTAACGGAGAACTCAAATCAGCTCTGCTGGATTTAATCATCTTCTCCCCTTAAATAATAAACCAGAGGGAGGAGAGGAAAGGGATTTATTCATGTCACTAACTGTCAAAAAATGTTTACTGTGCTGAAATAACCTGGGCTCTTGAACTGCAGAGAGAAAGAGAGAGAAAGAGAGAGAAAGAGAGAGAAAGAGAGAGAAAGAGAGAGAAAGAGAGAGAAAGAGAGAGAAAGAGAGAGAAAGAGAGAGAAAGAGAGAGAAAGAGAGAGAAAGAGAGAGAAAGAGAGAGAAAGAGAGAGAAAGAGAGAGAAAGAGAGAGAAAGAGAGAAAGAAAGACCCTGGCAGGAGGGAACTGTGAGAACATCAGCTCTGCACATGAGGGGCATGAACATGCCCAGGTAGACATTGAGATGGAACACAACTTGAGGTCTTCCAGTAGATATTCACAGGGAAGTGTAGTGAAAGCAGAGCAGCAGGGGAAGGGTGGAGCACCTGGGCTGGCTTAGCTCAGTAGTTTCAGCTGAGCTCTGATTTTTAGACAGAGCTGAGAACATCTATTTTTTTAAGGAGAACCTTGTGGGACTCACACCAAACCCCAATGCTCAACAGTTTGCACAGCAGCTCCCCCAAACCTGGCCTGCTGCCTTCCCCAATAGCAGACCACCCTCTCCAAACTCTCTAAAGAGGAAAAAAGAGGAATCAGAAACAGGACTGCAAGGTGCTCCTCTTGCCAGTGAAAGGTCAGGGGATGCAGGAAGCCCTAGAAGTAACTGCAAAAACTCAGCATTCCAGGAAAAATGAAGACTTTGGAGCATTCCTGAAACACATCTCCAGCTTTGTCACACAAAGCACAAACTGCAGAGCTCCTTGCAACAGGGCACGCAAAGGGCCCATAACACAAATGTTTAAGCAAACTGGCAGAAGTCCATCAAGGACTATTAAACACCAAGTTACAGATTAACTTCCAGCTCAGGAAGCCCTGAAGCTGCTAAATGCCCCAGACTGGAAGGGAGCAAGACAGAGGCACAGGGTCTTTCTCAGGCATGTCATCAGATCCTGCCTGTCACTGGAGACCCACCAGTCAACTCAACGCAGGCAATGTTTTGTACCTGCTGTAGATAAAACAGCTGACGACCACATGTCACTGGTGCAGGGGCTGAGAGGTTGCTGGAGCATGTCACCTTGGGCGGGACCCATGGAGAGCTATACCCACCCATATTTAGGACCCCTTCCTCACCTGCAGCAGGTAACTGGGGGCAGACACAGAGGAGATCCAACCTGACCCATGCTGAACATCTCATCCTTCAACACAGCCAAGTGATGGCATTACAGTTGCACACAGAAGTAAGGATCACCTTGCTGCAGCAGGGCCTTCAAGTGAGCCTCTCCAGAGTGGACATAGCATATTCTTCCAGGATGAAGAAAGACTTGCAGTGAAAATATCCCAGCCTCCCTACAATTCATTTCAGTCTTCTCATGCAACCCAACCTGCTTCCTTCCTTTCCCACAAACTTCGATCCTTTTATACTGGTGCCCACAGCTGGAATCCTGTACATATCTATTTTTTGGTGTTTGGAGCACGTTCCCAACCTTTTGGAGCTCTCCTGTGCTTCAGCTGTTATTTCTCAGCCTGGGAGACACTCTGCTGGTGGGATCTAACAGCACAGCAAAGGTGCAGTGGGAACCAAACCAGTGGTTCACATCTCCAATTTGAGCTTTAGAGGCAACAGCCACCTGCAGAAAACAGTCAACAGGAGAATTAGCCACCAACAGCACAGCCAGTCCCTGATTTTTTTCCTGTCCTCGCATACCCTCAGGCTGCCCAGCATCTGGGAAAAGCTAAGAGGCCTCTCTAGATAAATCACTGCAAAGCCAAGGTGAGGACAACCTTATAATGGATAATATTGATATAGCTGAATCCAGTAACAAATTGTTTTCCGCTATAGACCATGCCTTTCATCGCAGTCCTTAGGGGACAAGAGATGGAATGAGATTCCCTCCTGTCAGAATGAAATCAGGATGCCTATTATAAGAAAATGAACTCAACTGCTACACAATATGCTTTGATATTCTAGTTTCATGATCTGGAGGAGGTCAAACCACCACAATTTAGCAAAAGCTGAAGGGCAGGCTGGCCACCCACTGCTCAGACTGCCTGCGGACCGCAAGGACATCAGGCATGCAGGATGCTCTGTCCAGGTGGCTGCACGCACAGGCACATCGAGAGCAAGTGCGAGAGCTGGGAACCACAGGGAAGCAATTACTCTGCGACAACCGATGCCTCATAACTTATTCGAGCAGCAGGACGTCATTCCAGCTCCACCTGCAGGAATTTCTGCCGGTAAGAAAGCCTTGAAGGTTAGATGGGAAAGGTATTGCTCAGGGAGGTGAGTGGAGCAAGTAGGCTAAGGTTGGTGGAGAGAAGCAGGCTCCAGGTTAGGAAAGTGGGGAAGGTAGTGAGTCTTGGGGCTGCACAAAAATACTATTAAATAGCTTGGAGAGTTCACAGGTTTTGAGTTCCTTGGTATAATCCCACAGGAAATGCTGAATGCAGCTTCCCAAGTGTGCCTTCTAGCAACCTTCGGAATTCTCTGCTCCAGCCCATACTCTGCATGGTTCAGAAGCTGAAGTTTCCAGAAGGAACATTTGCTGAAACTGAATTTTACAGGAATATTAGACAACATTTGCAAAATGCAATCTGAATTGACAGAAGGGTACATTCATGACAGAAATGCCATTCCTAAAAGTTATTCCTCTAAATCAGGGAAGAGACAACTGGTATGTCCTTGCAAAATTATCCACCTCTTTAATTACAGGTTTGCAAAATCAGGAACTTCCTGTGTTTTGGAATCTACAGACAAAAAACATTGTCTGGCAAATAATCACAAATGTGATTTCCATGACCACAAAAACTGTGGCCATCCCCAAAACATTTCACCTAGACAAAGTAAAAAAAAAAATCATCACATAAATTGAAACAAGGTATATGCCCAGCAAACACACCAACAATGGTCTAGAGGAACAAATTTCCTGCAGAAAGGGTTCATCTGGCTCTCCTGCCTACCCGGAGCCACCTTCTTTTATTTTCCAATGGAGGAGAAACCAAACTGGAATTCATTGCCTGGTGGAAACGGCTTCTGCAGGAGGCTTCTTCCCATCACACAAGAAGAGTGCAGTTCCTGGAGAAGCACGTTTCCATGGCAGAGTTGCAAATTCCTATCTTCAGAGCACCTCACAGGCAGTAGATAAGCCTTTGGCTTTGAACTGGAGACAAAACCCAAAGATGTAAGTGTGCAACCCATGGTGAGGATGGGGGTGAAATAAGCCTCTGTGATGCTTCAAACAATCTGACATGATTTAGGCATCAGGTTCAGGCTAAAAGAAGTAGCAACCCAGACAGCTTCATAAGTAATCAAGCCTATTAAACAGGGAACACCATTAAGAGGTACAAAAAAGATCTTTGGTGCTTTTCCACCAAGAGCAAAACTCTCAGACTTGGAGGGGAGGTGTGAAACTTCAAATCTGCACAATTTAAAAAATATATATTTAAATAATGTTATCTATACAGCACCAAGAGCAACAAGGAAATGTATGAGTACATTATGCTCACAGGAGAAATCCCTGCAGATAAAAGACAGCAAAACAGGACCTGAAGTATGAGAGACGGGAGAGTTCACAGCACGGATCGCCAGTCCCAGAGCAAGCGTAAGGCATGGAGAGAAGCAGCAAATGAGCTACACACAAGAAACTAAGAAAATCGTGACCTTGAGCTGAGAACACATTTTTAATAGATCTATAAAGACACCAATCTCCTATTTATATAGTGGATAAATACCTGTGCAGCTACCCAGGAAGCCATGCATAAAAATTCTGCACCAAGCTCCTGAGAAAACCCCACACCAGAGAATTCTCTGCTCCCATCTCCGTATTAATCCACTGCAAAGCTGTACTAAATGCCTCTTTTCCTCCCCACAGCTAACAATACAAAGCCTAAATACCACACATTTTATCTGAATTATCAGCATTTGTCAGACCTGGCTTTACCTATGCGGACAGCAATCATGGAAGGAAAAAGAAAAAAAAAAAGGGGGGGGGAGGAAAAATCCCATACAGTTTATTTAAAGGCTGGAAATGTCTCACAGCTCCAGTTGCTACAGGGCAATTTTCTTGCATCTATTTTCAAAAAGAAGAGCAGCATGGGAAGAACTATAGATGTAAAGTAGCAGCTGGACTAACCAAGAAAAATGGTGGAAAAGTAAAAAAGACTGAGGGCCAGAGTAGTACACGCTGAGCAAAACCAATAGCATCCTCTGTGTGAATTGCCCTAAACTGAATTGTTTTTAACAGCTTTGTAAACCAAATTTAGGCTTGTAGAAGACTCCAGAGAATACTGGTGATTCAGAGTTAGAAAAGAGCCTTTTACCACATACTGGCTTTTGCAGGAGTCTCAGACAGAAAACGGACGTATATAATATTAACACACATGCCTGTGCATCCTCATGGCAGGGACAGACTGAAGGGGATTCCCACAGATGCCAGCACCAGAGGTTGGCCACAGTGCTGATCTTTCAAAGAAGAAGGAGATGCACTTTCCTCTTTGGAAACAACCAACTGTTTGTGTGTTCCCACGAAGAGAAGCCAGAGAAGCACAAAGACCTAACATTAACGTTTTCCCTCTGATGCCGATATACCAACAGATTGATATTATCCTCCTTAAGTACTGAAGTGCCCTCTAAGAAGCCAGGATTAATCCGGTCCCAGCCCAAAAGACCAAGTAGGCTCTAGACCAAACGGTACTCATGGAAATTAAGGCCCCAGCTGAGATGGCTTAAATTTCTTCTGGGAAACTGTGCCAAACCATTCCTGTTACACAGACACCTCCCAATGCCCTTGAGAAGCCAACAGGGAGCACCAGGCACAGATATAAGCCCAGATTCAAGCAGTTTGTATTTCACACTGCTGTCTTCCCAGTTTGGTGCTTGCTCCCCAGTGCTTTATCTTCTCCAGCCCCCAGGGGGGACCTCTGCAGTGCTGCCTGTGGCTACTGGGACTCTGCTCTGAGAAACAACATTAACAACGTGCATTTTGAAAAAGCATTACCTTTCATTTACTGCACTGCACCACATCTACCACTTCAGTGTTTCAGGAGCATCAACAGGTGACAGATAACAAAAAGAATTTTATTTTTTTTAAAAAGCCAAAAGGCACTTTACAAGGGCTAAATCAGTTCTGGGAGAGCCAGCTAGGGAAAGCAACTCAACCAAACACCCAAGTAACTACCTGTTCCCAGCTCTGCTCCAGCACAGATTCAC
>NW_010300047.1:52705-62042 GCF_000700745.2 Antrostomus carolinensis | reverse complement strand
TCTGCCAGAACAGCGGCACACAAATTCCCATCACCTTCCCAGGGCCACCCCATCCAAATAAGCACACATCATTATGAAGAATCAATTAAAAACAGCCAGAGCAGAGGAAAAAGTACAATTCCACCAGAGCAGAGGGAAAAGTGCAATTCCATTCAGTGTTAAACTTCTCCATCCCAAGGCACTTTTTTTTTTTTTTTAATCAGTACTTTTTGCCTGTGAGCAATGATAAAACTACTGATTAAACTTTAAAGGGGGACCATCTTTGAACCAGAGGAGAAGCACAGCAGGGGAGGGATGCATTATTTAAAGGAGGGTTTGTGTTTTCCACCCTAGCAGCCACCATGAGATTGCCAGGCAAAGCACAGTACAACAGAGTCAAAATCCAAGTGCCCCAAGATGAACATTACATGGTAATGTATGCCTAAATAATCCATTTATTACATCTTCTGATTGTAACTTTAACAAGGCACAAGTTTTACAGCTAATATTTTTGAGAACTGCAACGGATTTTTTATAGCATGCCAAGAATTCGCAGGAGAATGAGTCTCACCTAAGTTTACTTCTTCCATCAGGGAACTAAATAGATTTTTCCACATAAAATTACCTATCACATGGTGCCTATAAAAAGATGCAGCTGTAAACATCCCAGTTTCAACCTCGCAGCTGAAAGTTAGTATCACAAGGAGCAAAAAATTTCTACAGGAAAATGGCTAACTGCAATAGATTTTACACCTGTCTGGAAAGCTCTTCCTTCAATGCCATGTTACCACGTACGCTACAGCCCCCTGCCAGATGCTCGAGGAGGGTCTGCTCTCTATGCGCGGCATGCATTGCCAGGGAGGCACTGAGTGTGTTTGCCTGTCATTTAAAGTCAACATTTCTCACTTTTTTTTTTAAATTAAAGAAGAATTAACCTTTGAGGGGGCGGCAGGGTGGGAAAAGCTAAAAAACAACCACTCATAGACTATCTCCTGCAGTATTGACACAATAGTTTTCATTTGCAAGCAAATGAAAGTTGAACTTAAACGTCAAATATTCATTTACCAACATTAACCTAGTTTCCCCTCTCCTCTTTGCCCTCATAGGCATCTTTCTTATTTGTCTTTAAATGGGCTCACGAATGCGTGTGTAGAGCCATTTTTGTCCCCCAGATTACCCTCTGAACTCCCCTGACCCATTAGTTGTCCCCTGTGACAGGGTTGCCTGACCTAGGCAACATTATAAAAAAAAAAAAAAAAAAAAATAGAATCAGACTTCCAAAAAGGCTCCCATTCAGAGAAATCCATTATCATTAATGGCAAGCCTCCCAGAATCTGTTCTTCGTTCCTTTTTCATTTTAAAATGTCAATGTATGTTGTCAGAATGCAATTGTTTTCCTTAATCATCCACAGCAGTGAAGTAGAAAGTACTCATCTTTGCGGTGTGGAAAAGTCACTTGCTTTATTCATACAACACTCAATTCTGAGAGGATACTTTCCAGCCTGGTTTTGACCTCAAGAATGAAGGCTTATACACTCATCTTCCGTACAAGCCTGTGTGAGCAGTAAGGATCCTTCCACCAGGAAATTCAGGTTTCTTTGCTAGGTTTGCCACTGAAAGAAAGGCACAGGTATAAGGACATGTGTTTAGAGGTGTCAGAGAACCCTTAAGGGAAAGTCATCTAGAAAACTGGGTATCCTCTTAATCTTGGGAACCAGAGAAAGAATGTGGGCATTGTTATCGTCTTGATATTCGTCAAAGCCAGAAAGGTGCAGAATGTCATTCCGCTCCATTATCACTTCTCAAGAGTTGTTCCTCAGTGCAACAACTACATACAATCTTTTCAGCTCCATAATTGTTTTTCTTTTTTTTCCCCAGCAATCACAAAGAGAAGCTGCTGAAAGGTGCGAGCAATAGACTTGTTTAAAGAGCTGTTGACAACTCCCAGGAAACTTTTACATTTCAAATGCATTCTGCCCACATTTCCTATATTTTCTGTGGTTCTTAAGTTCCTCAATTTAGCACACAAAGCTATTTGCATGAAAATAGCATCTTGAGAGTTTCTTACAGGAGATTTGCAATGCCTTTCTTTAGAAAAAAGACCACATAATTGTAGAATTATGTGTTGAACATCTCAGGTAGCTGGGGTAAGAGGAGAAAGAAGCACAAAACTGATTGCAAACATTTTTCTTTCAGTTTAGATCCCATCAAGTTCTCATTCTGCAGCTGCCACTCACAATGGTACTCCTGGATACATTAATCTAGCGCTATTATCATCCTCTAAAGGCAAAGAGCACTTTTATTAAAACAAAGACAAATGAATTTAATAGTTTGACTGTCTGTGATTCTAAAAATACATGTAGACTTCCTCTTGATCTGCAGGTAAGAAAATTCTATATTGATATATTCTTAGACTAAATCCACACCCCCAAAGAAAGATAAAACATTCTACCCAGTAAGCATCCCTTTCCCAAAGTCCTAGAGAACTGCTGGAATGCAGGATGCATCTGACAGGTCAGCAGAGTGTTAACTGAGAGATGAAATCTGTTTCCAAATGAGATGATCCTACGCAAATCCACCAGACTAAGAACTGTACACCAAGACTGTGATTTGCAGTGAAGTGTTATGCAAGCTAGGAGAAAATCTTTTAGGTAGCCAGCAACCATCTCACTTCAGGATGTTGCACTTCCAATCAGCATCTTAAGTTGCACAAGACAGTAAACATGCAGAGAGGAAAAAAGTGCTGCAGAGAGGAAAAATGCAGTATGTTTCCTAGATTTTATACTTGCTGGCATTTCAGAGTGTGTTGCAAGGGCAGCCTCACAGAGATCGCTCCCAATGCTGGACACTGGCATAAGCAAGGACAGGTCACAGGTGGCAGCCAGCCATGGCCTTAGTACCTGTGCAATGGCTTTTGACAACAAAAGCTCCCTGGACCCTTCTGGACTCAGCATTTTCTCAGGTTGCCCATAAATACAGCGGGCTGGAGCCTATGACTTGGTTCTGCCAGCCCCACCTGCCTATATCTAAAAGCAAGAACTTCCTGGCCAAACCTGTATCACATGGATGATTGTACTGATCAATCAAGCAACTGCATTAGGTAGTTGAAACAGCAGAAGTGAAGGAGAAATACCAACTATATGCCCAGCAGAAGACAACTACAGTCATTTCCCTATACTTGGCTCTGTCACCATCAGCAGCTGGGTGAACCAACTGCAGCTATTCAATTGGTGTCAGAGCAGTTATAGGAGGTGAGAGGAGGTGACAGAGCATGATGTAGTTCACCTAGCTGCAGTCTATCTACCTTTTATCACCCATGAAGCAGATCATGATGTTATTTCAATTGCCCGTGAGTCACAAAATCACAACATTGGATTTCCACAAGGATGTCAAGGAAAAGAAAGGCAACCAACATAGATGTGGGGGTACATTATGAAAAACTCCGGAGATACTCTGCGCTATTTGAGATTTGATATCTTGGATAGCTCACAAGCATCTTCACACAGTGGCCTGGCTCAGAGCAAGAGCCTCACACACTCCCACTTACCTGGACCTGGGTTTTGGAGCCATTCACACACACAGAGACCAGAAACCACTTCACCAAGGGTCATAGCAATTTGGGGTATTATGCAAACATTTTGCTTGCTGAAGTCCTGAATCAAGCTCCACATTTCTGCTTCAAAGTTCCTAGTAAAGGAGGTATTTCTCACACAGATATCTTGAACTCCAATTGAAAAATCATTGCAGGAAGGCAAGTCTTAATAAACGATTTACCCACCTGATCAGATGCTTCCAGAATTTGACAGTATGCTTTGGGCATCTCATGGGAATGTGATCTGCCATAGGCTTGATTTGCAGAGAACCTAGCAAGGGAGATCTGTAAATTAAAGGTAATGATCAATATTCTAAGGCAACCATTCCCCTGAAGATCATTAGAAAGTCCTAAGAAAGAATCACTGCCACCACCGCCTTCTAGGGTGGACAACAGGAACTGTGTGTGATGTTAGGTATCAGTAAAGGAAATGGAGGCAAAGAAGAAGAAGAAACTTCAAGAGGGAAGGGTAACTGGCATTTACCCCAAAACTGGAATTGCAACAGGGCTAGAGTGTTCAAAACCCTTAAAGGATTTTAAGATCTGGCCTTATTGTCCTTTGATCTACAAGATTTCTGCTGCACCCACACACATACCCCTGAAAGAGACCCTGAAGTTTATTCTAAACAGATGCCAGAGGCTTTACAGATCACTACGAGTGCTCATATCTCTGTTTCATGCCTCACCCAAAATAATACACACACCTTCAGCAGCATAGACCAAAATTATGAGAGGACATCACATCAGTAGGAACCTGGAGGAAAAAAAAAAAAAGCAAATCACAAAATAAATCCAGGCAGCACCTGGATTTTTCTTTGTGGATATCCCAGCTTCAACATTGCTTTTCTCATGAACCTTGTCAAGATCGTCTTCTCAAATGGCACATAGGAAGAATTTCTTTTTGCATGAACAAATGCCAAATTATCTTGAGGGCTAGCAGTATTGAGCATATCCTCACACAAATTCATTTTTAAAAAGTTCCAAGGTCACCTCCAAACAACTCTTAAGTAGCTATTCTCACACAAATATTTGTGTGTGTAAATGAAAGAAAAACACAAACAACAAGAAATATACTGAAAAGTAAAAAAAAAAAAAAAAAAAAAACACACTGCAAGTAGAGGAGCTCTCCCACCAAAAGACAGCAGGAGAATTTTTTTTAACACTTCTGACTGTTATTGCAAAGGCAGGAAGAAAAGACAAATTAGAAAGATGAGAAGGTAGCAAAACACAAGGTCAGCAATAATGTGACTCCATGGTATTATTGAATTCAGTCAAGGTTAATCAGAGAAGCCAAGTTTTTACCTTGGTGCCTTCACCAGGTGCCTAAAAATGATGTAAGGATCCAGCTCAAGAAACATTAGACTCTCTCATTTCTGCCTCACAAAGAAGTATTTGCAAGACCCTGGTTAATTAAACCAATAAACCACAAGTGAAAGCCTGGCCTCATGCCACATTTTCACTAGCACGTTGTGCAGGGGTGTTGCATTAACCGCTGTTATCCTATCGCAGGGGGATGGGGGAGACGATAGCAGGGAGCAGCAGCAGAAAGAACAAGACGAAGCAGCTGATTTTCAATTAACAGTTGAAATAAAAATGAAGTGCTTTTAGCACTCGGCCTTCAAAGTGCCAATACTCTTAAATAACACAGATACCTGGCTGCTCTATAGCCCTATTAAATCAACTTCATTTGTTTTAAGCAAAGCTGAGCGGTACTTATTTAACAAGCACTTCTTCAAGCATGACTCGACACGCAGGGAGGAATCCTTTCAGGGCAAAGAAAAATGTCTCAGAGGAATGTTGGGAGAAGAAATTCTTCTTTGGACTAGAAATCACTCACCACAGCAGCTTCTGTCCAGGAGCATTTGGAGATGGTTTGGATCATCTGCTTCTGCTCAGGCTGAGGTACATCTTACTTTGTCCCATGAAGGTTATGTTGATGCCCCCAGATGTTAAGCAGCTGATGGGTGAGGTGAGGATTACAGGCTCCCGGAGGGAGCAGACACCTCAAAAGGTGGCCCCAGTCAGGACACCCTCAACATTCTCCTCAGTTACTCCTTGCTCCTTAACAACACCTTAAGCCTTCCTACCACCTTGGTTTTAAGTGAAATAGTTAATATGAATCAGAAGCAACATCCTCAGGATACATGGTGCTACACATCTGTCCCCACATGTGAAGCAAGCTGAGCAAGGGTTAATAATGACAGCCTTAGTGCACAGTGAGCCTCCAAGCTGCCACCCAGCTTGCCTGGGAGTCCTAGCCTTTCATTTTCTTGGAAAAAAAATAAGGATTTTTGCTTACCAAGTGGCTCTGAGGAGAGGCAAGCATACTACATCCAATGCTATATGCAACCGAATCCTTCCCAATATCCTTTCAGTGTTTGGCTGCCCAGACCATCACCCTGTGCCACCTAAGAGCACATGACAGGGCAGTTCTCAGCTATCCTGGTTATTTAGGGCTGAGTGAAGCTCCTGGAGCTCCTTCACAGTGTTTTAAGTGCTCAGGGCTTTAAGTTTCATTAGTGGCTACTCTTACCTGTCATTATCTTTTGCTTTAGTTTCTGTGTCCTCAACTCTTTGATCCATCTACTGTAAGATCCACTTACTCCAATCCCTGACCCCCTCGTCTTTGATACAATACACAACCAATGCTTAGTTGGAGCCTCTTTCCTTCTGCCAAAGAGCTCTCCAGCAACAGCTTTGTGTTAAAGCCAAATCCATTCAAAGGCCCCTTCATACACTTAGCCTGAAACTCTCTTTCAATCAGTCGCTGGTGCTCCATGTGCAAGTAACTCTTGTCCACACGTGACCAAGGCTCTCGTGCACTCAGTACAAAGCCTCTCAGCACAATCAGACTGGTGTTTATGAACCAATGTGCATTAACCTTTCCTCTCAGAAACCTGCATAGGAAGAACGATAGTTATCAAAAAGGCCTAATAACCAGTCGAGAGCACGAGGCATGGCTAAGCCTCGCAGAGTGTTGAATTGCCTTCCTGGGATGGTTTGATGAGGGACATAATCACAGAAGTATTTTGAAAGAGTGCATCTTCATTTCCCTTAAAAGTACCAATAATCAGCAGTTAATTTTCTCTGTCCTGTTAGAGCTTGTTTAACATCTTGAGAAATTAACACCTGTCCTTAAGGTTAGGCTGATAAAAGCACTACTGATTTTTCAATGGCTCAATTTCAGGGCTGCTAGCACAGCAAAATTATCATCATTTATAGGTATCATTACTTAAAGCAGAAGTTTCACTATTTAAAGTAAAAAAAAAAAAGCACTAATATTGTTTGTGATACATGCAGAAGCACACTTTCAGATACCAACATTTTGGAAAACAGCCCCAACTCTCTGGTACTATCAATGTAATCCAAAATACAGATTAAACTGAAGGCATGGGGAAGAAGCAGCAGCACACTGAGAACACAAATAGTTTACTTCTCACTTGTCCCCATGCATCTAATTTTAAATCCTTCCTCTACGCCTTGCCTGCAGGGCACTCTGAAATGCAGCATTCAGATCGTAGGTTTAAAGCATTCATTGTCCAACACTACATGGTTTTCTCCATAGCTTCAGGGAAAAAAAAAAGTCTTGGTGAAGTCACTGAATGCACAAGAGCTCTCTACTTCTGAATCCACAGCAGCCCAAAGGGTAGGACAATACCGAAACAGCCACCCGACTTGCCACCACCCACTTTCCATTTCACTGATGAGCTCCAAAGCACAAAGACCAAGGTCGTGCAAAGGCACCCCCTCTGCTCCCCCCACCACAAGCCCTTGCAGCACCACAGCAGACTGGGTACACACGGCCCAGAGAGGCAAATGCCTCCTACACTCACCCAGCTTGGGGCTGATGGCATCTGTGTGGTCAGGAAGGGGGGCATCTCGGCCCCTCCACCTCCTCTCCCCTCCGTTTCAGAAGCAGTAAGTAGAAAAAGGGTCAAGGCTGTGATTATTACTTGAGGTTTTGAAACCAGGAGGGATGGGGGAGGCTAGAAAATGTCACAGGCTTCTTGCAGACGTGACACAGTCTGGCTTGTGGGCAAATTAACACAACTGGGAGAGTTCACTCAGGCTCATCAGGGTAATGAAATGTGATATCCATTGGAGAAAGCAGGGGCAGGGACACACTCCACTTTGCTGAAGCAGTGATGTCCTTTAGACAAAAGACTCCCTGGTGAAATGCAAAACAACTCTGGGATGGAGTGTATTCAAACAGGATCCAAGGACAGCAAACCCATAACCACATAAATAGATCCCTTCTGCTTCTGTGCTGCACTGGGACGTGCTGACTTGTATTTCGGGAGAGGATGCTCAGAAAACACAATGATTTTTCTTTTTTCCTGTTGTCTGCTCTCTGATAGTCTTATTGTTCATGATCCAGATAAAAAGGTCTCACCCAAAAAAACATCACTCACTACATCTACAAGCCACAAACATCAGCCACTGGTTCTTTAAGACTGACTTACAGCAACCATTGCACCATGCAGGGAGGGAAATCAACCTGGCAACCAACTCTTCCCATCCAGACTTCTCTTTTTCTCCTGCAGATCAACCCAAACCCGCTAGCACTTCCTTCCTGTGAAGACAGATTAATTACAGCTCCTTTTAAACTCTCCTGTTCAAGACTGCTGGTTGTTAGGATGGTCTGTGTCATCTTATGACCATGCAAGGAAATCTTCCTTGCTAATGCATGGGATGACCCATCTAGCACCTGGCATGTCCCGTCCAGGACTGCCAGTGCTTTCACTTCAGAAATGCTTTCGGTAGTGTCCCTAGCTTTCATCCCATTGCACATCCTCCTAACAGATCCCAGCTCACAGGACTCTCTCCAGAGTTGCAAATGAAGACTTGTCTGTTGACCTATTACGGTCTTTCTGCAAATTAACTTTTTTTCAGAGCCCTCTACCTTGTAAGTACCTCCCCATCTTCCACTTTTACAGACATAAGATTAATTTTTGCATAAGCAGCGCTTCCAGAGAGCTCTCTTCAGATGAACTTCAAGGAGGTCCTAGGAAAGGTTCTTCACAATAGTAACTATTCTTACCCTAACATCATTTGGGCAATGTACATACGTTATTAAGCAATACACATAGAGTAAGAAAATACCCACTACCCCATGGATAACATTACCTGAGAGCTCCTCTATGTGAGTTTGGTGTAACTCTGAGTAAAAAGGAGACACCAGTCCTAGGGAGAGGAAAAAACAGAGATCACAGCTTTAACTTTACTTTTCACACCTTCCCTCGCAGAGGAAATGCTGCATTAAGATGTTGGGTGAAGCATAACACATCCCACACTCCCCCATCTCAGTCTGAAACATGTAGCCCTCCATTATAGAATCCCAAATTACTGTGCTCGGGCAGGTCAAAATAAGGTGATTTATTTGTTAAATCATTTCTTTGGTGTTGTTTGGACTTGAGTTAATTTTAATGACTACATATCCAAAGATGCCAGCACTTATCTATCCAAGATTGGGCTGCCATAACACAGTGACACTGACCTTCTCTGACACGAGTGACCTCAAAACCACCTTTTGGACCTTGAGCCCAACAACATACAGACATTCGTTTCTCCACACAGTTCATTTGGGGGTTTTTTTAAGGACTTTTAAAAGGCTGTTGGAAAAGTGTTGACTTCGCAAACAAAGTATCTACACAGAGCAATCTATCTGACACATGGCATCTTAATTTGGATATGTGTTTTAAGAATGCTTCTTCAGGCTGTGAGCAGCTATGCTTTGGGAAGTTACATAAATCAGTGTATTTACAT
>NW_010300047.1:35245-52672 GCF_000700745.2 Antrostomus carolinensis | reverse complement strand
CTTCCAGTTAGCATTTATGTGTGTCACGAGTGTTGCTCCCTCTTCCGCACCTTTTCCACTGTCTTCAGGATATGACCACAGAAATTGTCATATTGAATTACACTGATAACCTGTCTAATTTAATGCCCTCTCTAAAATAATACCCCACACCAGCTGCTACAGAGGAACATGTAACACTCCTTATAATTGACGATGATGGAACAGCACCACCACGAGGGACATATTTATTTTGCATTAGGGAACCCCCTCGTTTCTTTGAGCATTTTCTCATGTATTTTTTTATCCTAACTCACATACCTTTGAATGTTGTACTTTGAGAAAATCTGCTATGGTTTTGGGGGGAGATTCAGCAGTATCTTCTGGCAATGAGTTTTGCAGGTTAGCACATTAGTTGGGTGTGCAGTGTACTGGCCCCTGTATTGCCACTTGCAAGTGGCCGTATCTTACATCTCCTAGAATGGGCTACAAGAGGGTATGGGCTGACTTGCCTGTGTCATTCAGTGACTTGCACGCCTCGTCACATTCTTTCTCTTCTCCTGTGAATGGAAACAGTCCTAGCAACTAAAGCAAGCTCAGAAAGGACAGCTTTTAAAAAAAGTAACACTCATTGTAGCAGGGAAGCCTTCCCTTACCTCTAATCACTGTCAAAGCCTATCTTCCAAAACCTTCTGTTTGTGCTGGATCACCCTTCCTGCCTGCTGGAGGGCTCCAGGCAACATGCCAGCTCCCACAGATACTTCCACGAATGGCTTCAAGACCTCACTTCACCCTGTAGCAAGAAAAGGACAAGTCAGGCCAGATTCAGCCCAGCAGAAAGTCTTCCTCCTTCAGGAGAGACACGCACCGCGCATGATAAACAAAAGACGGGGCTAATTGGGTGCTGCAGTGCTCCCATGGCAAGGAGGGGATTGGGTTGGGCTGGCTTGCAGAGTTCAGCTTTCTTCCTCAACAGAGAAATTTGCAGCGTAATTAAAATGAAATGTTGGTGTCTGTGTTGCACGTTGAAATATTGATAGAGGGAGGTATAAAGCATTTTATGAATGCATGCTTCCATTTAGTGATTTACTGCCCCCAAACACCGTTTTCACAGAACCTGCTCAGGAAGAAAGGGGGAGAGATGAAAGAGTAATAGTGGTTTTACTGCTGCAGAAAAAGGGAACAGAATTGGACAAAGTTAAATACAATGTATTGAAAGACAGTCTTTCACTCTAAACTTTAAATATAGCAGGAGCTCCCTCACACCTGAAAAGGGTCCACTGAATTCCATGGAGGTTTTTTCCCTTTCCTTGTGCCATACCATGTAATGCTGGGAAGGGCCTACACTGCTTTTAACTATGGTTAAAAACAGGTCAAGCCCCTATTTATAACTTGTCTTGGAGTAAAGTACTCGTAGCTGTGTCAGAAGACACACAGGTAGGACTCTAGATATAAAGGCCAAGTCCACATTTACTTGCCACTGTGTCTTTATTACTCAGCCCCACCAGGTACAATTTGGCCAAATGGAATTCTGACTCCATCCTTATTTCAAAGAGAGGGAGAGGAAATATTCAGAGTTCTTTAACTAATCACCTAATTACAGCACCGACTAAGACAGAGGCTTTTGCTGTAGCTGTAGCGAGAGCAGCAGCTAACTGTGCCTGGAGTTTATTTGCCACAGGAATGAGTGGCCAATTTGCCTCCAGGATAAGTAAAATCCCAATTCCTAGCCAAAGATGAGATCTCAGTATCCATTAAACCTCGGGTGAGGGGAATGCAGACCAGCAGGCTACCAACACCGGAACCAGATCCAAAGAGGGTGAAGAAAATCTTGCCGGGATCCAGGAAGAGAGTTTGAAGTACGTATTTTCACTTCACTCAGTCACTGTTTTCCTTTTTGCTCTGCCAAATCAATTAATGAACTGCAGTGAGCAGTCAGGAGTCAGAGAAAACATTAGTAGCCCTGGTGAGGGTCAGGCAGGTGGCTGACTCACGACCCAGCCATCCACGCTGCCAACCAAGAGCCCTCTCCTGGCATCCCCCAACCTTGGCTTCTCCTTTCATTCCCTCTTGTTCTTCTCTGCTCCTTATAACCAGGTTAAAGCAAGTGAAAGGAGTTGCTGGTCCCATATTTGGGCTGGGAAAGGGCAATGCAAGGTGAGCTCCCATTAGCACTGCACGTCCCTTGTTTTGGCACTAGACTTACAAGCAACTTTCTCTTATTTTCCTCAAACTTAATAAGCAGATGGGGCTCCAAATTTGCCAGCTGTTTTCCCAGAGGGTGGTAGAAACACCAGCCTGTCATTCCTCAGCATTGCACTTGTTTCAGGGTTTGCATTGCTCACCACCATCAGACCGCAGGCTACGATCAAAGGAGCAGGGATGCACGTGGACATTCCATTTACAGGGTAGCTGTGGGGCTACTGAGGCAGCTCTGCAATGGTAGGGAAGGCTGGCAGGTCTCTGCCAAAGCACACAGAGCTCAGTGTCCCTGGCCTCCTCACTTCTTCACCAACCCCACAGAAAACTACAGAAAGGGAGAGACTTCTTTGATACAAGCTAAGCCAGTCACAACCTTATTACACAGACATTTTGCAATATTTTACTCCAGACCAACCAAACTGCAATGTTATCAAATGTATAGCAAAATAGTGGCCCCAAATTCCAAGCTGAGGACACACAAATTGAACATGGCTCTCCAAACTGACCCACACACCAGAAAAGGAGGATTTGCATTGCACATACACAGAAGCACTTGAATCTTTAGGTTGGCACTCAACCTGTCTGATTCCAGGCTCCTTGCTCCTGGTCCCAGCCACTGACAGGTCTAACTGGGGTCATGGACAGACCTTCATGGAGCAGTTTGATGCACCCAGATTCTGAAGCACCGCTTGGATTCATTCAAGCCACCTCTCTTGACCACAGGTGAGATTAGGTACCCAGATGCTTCACTTCAGGGTCTCTGCTGGCTTGGGCTTAGCCCAGCTCTCAGTGCTACTTCACTTGGAGATGGAGATATAATCATGTTTCACTTATTTTAACTACTACTTATTCCAAAAATGACGTTCATTTCATTAGACTTCAAATTTACATTTTCTGCATACATTTCTTACAAGTTTTATTTCCTTTGGTAAGCCCAAGAAGTTGGTTTTCTGAATCAATTTTTAAATATTAAATTTTGACTGTATCTTTGAATTTAAGCATTTACAGGTACAGTTTTGAACCCCTAGTACAAAGCAGATGTTGTCCCATAAGCATACTACAAGCTGAGGCAGAAGAGAAAAAACAGAAGGAAACCCAGCAAGGATGATTATTCAAAGCTGGCTGGTTGGAAGAGTCCTTACTAGCTACACATGCTGTGAAAAAAATACATTTCATTTTAAGGTTCGATTCTGTTTTAACATAGAGAGATGGGATTTATACAGCAGGGCAACATTTTTGCAAGATGAATTTTTATATTCCATGTTCCTTTTAGAAGTAATTCACTCACTGAAATGCAACAAAACACTTTTTGAAGTCCCTTGATTTACTATTTACTCAGTAGAAAATATCAGCAAGAGAGGTCTGTAGAAAATTAAATATATGCACACATCCAGAAAAACCGTAAGTGACAGATACTGCTCAATGAAATCTTATGTGACTGATAGCTGTTGGTGGATATGTGATTTAAAGGTTGCATTAAATACCTGAAGCTTTAACTAATCACTGTATAAATAACTCACAGCGGTGGCTTCAGGCAAATGACTAATAGAAGGCTTCTCAGCAGACACAGGCACGTATCAATGGAGGCGGCTCCAAGTAAGTTCTACAGGAAGAGGAAAAGAGATAATCCCAGAAACACTATCAGAAAAACAGAGAGTAAAGCAAAAAAGCCCAAGTGGTGCCTATGCACAGCAGCCTGGGAGGAGCAAGCTCTAAGAATAACGTCTGTTGTTCATCTCTGGAACCCCCAGGACCGGAGGGAGTGAGGTCCGAACAAGTCTGCCAGACACAGTGCAACTATCCACTACACAGTCCCTCCCTGTGCTACCCATGGCACATGGTATCAATGCCACAAAAGGTCAAAGGAGCATACAGAAATTTCCTTCAGTTCAAAATGCACCTTTTTGGTGCTCTGCCTCATGAGATTTCCAGAAGTCTCTGAGAGCTTTCACTTTTAGCCTGACGAAACACCCTGAGCCCATGAAACACCCTCACATGAGTTATTTAAGCACCTCACCCCATAAGCACTGCAGCCAAGTACAAGCCATCCCCTCTCGGTTTGATAAGCCTTATGCAAAGCCCATTTTGCATTTCTGTGGTTCTTGCTGAAAAGAGATGGGTAGGTGCTCCCTGTCCCACAGACCACCACTGTTTGAGATGGCTGAATCGATCTTTGGGCAGCATGGAGTACACCTCAGTGTGGTGTACAATGCCTCATGGGAGCAGCAAAGCCGCTCAGCCAGCTCAGTTCTTCAAAGTTTGGCCTTTATTCTCTTTTTTTCTCCCCCTCTAACAAGAAAGGATGCACTTCAGAAGAAAGAGAAGTTCTTAATAGAGGTCAAACCCATCAGCCTCATGATGTTCATGGATTGGAGGACCACATAGTATAATCCAAGAGCATGGGACAAACTGCAGCATCTTAGGAGGCCACTCTGAGTCCTTTTAGTTCTTCAATCTAAATCATGTTAATCTGACAAAAGGAATAATTGCTTTAGGGCAGATTCAACTGGCAGGAAGGAAATTACATGACTTCCCCACATGACCAAATATTTGTCATGTTACACCAGCGTTCAGGAAATAACCTCGCAGATGAGCGAGGACAGCAATGCCCTCTCATACTGGAGGGCAAGGTTGAGCATGCAGTGATGGCTACTCATCACTTCCAGGAAAACACCGCATGTTCAGTGAGGTCAGGAAACACTTCCAAGAAGTGTAACTCCTCCTTCCTGGTTTTGAGGTTGTGCATGCAATTTTGGCCAATTTAGGGTTACCTGTGCACAGATGCAGCTAGACCACTGGCAAAGGTAATTTTTAGTACAGAGGAAGGTAATTCAGACATCGATAAGTATTGATCTTCACTTTCCTTCCTTCGTGACCTGAGAGACATTCTCAGATTACTTGCAAAATTAGGATAATCATAAGTTATTTATCTACCTTTAAAGAGGATCCTGGCCACTTTTTTCCTAAGGACAATCACCTGGGATAAGAAGGAGAGGACCTGAAGTAACTGCCCATCTTCTCATTTAACCAACATACAACAAGGGGGAGGGAGAGAAAAAGAAAGAAAAGTATCAGCAAGGTCAGTTTTCACTGGGATGAGGAAGGGACTAGGCAGGAAACTGCCCTTCCACTGTCACTCTTGGCTCCTGTTTCTGAAGTTGAAATCCAAGAGCTAATGAAGATAGATGGCTTCATCCATGCTGTTGGGGTCTGGATACTAATGAAAATTATTTAATGGTCAAGAACTGTCATGAGGAGCATTGATTAATTCACAGAGTTATGAGAAGAGTGACTCTACTGGCACGTCACCTACTAATAATAGAGTCCTGATCAGTCAGGGAGCATAGCCAAAGGAAAACGTGGAAACTGTAGGCTTGCAACTCACCTTCACTGCAAGCAACAAAGGCAGAAACTCTTCCGGAGGGCTTGTTTGCATCTCCCACCTCCTGCTAGGAAGGGATGTGTCCAGGATGAGCTGTTACAGGGCCAGGCATCCTCAAGTCGGAACTGTGCCCTGGGAATGGATGTGGCCTCTCTCCGTTGACCCACAAGCATGGCTGCAGATTGGCAATGAGGAAGTTCAGTGGACAGGCACCTTGTTTCTCAAAGGATCTGCTGTTTTAAGCGCTGCTTTTCCCTTTCTGCAAGGGGACCTGCAACCCTTTCAGACTGGCCCAAGAGACCTCAGCACAGCCTCCCTATACAACAATTTTCTGCCTTCTACCTCTTGAGGATACGGACTTTCACTGAGAATTGGGTCTTTAACACCTCTGAGGTCTTGATTTCTCCTTGCCTCAGTTTCCTACCTGCACCAATAAAAACTCCCCCCATCCTTTTCAAGCATAATCTACTCAGAGGACAAAATTTCTCTCCCTGTATATCTACAGGGCCTGGGCAGGAGGGAACCACAAGAAGCTTTTTCTGGGGCTTTTCTACACTACTGGAAAACAAACCAAAAAAAGAATTAACAAAAGTGACTCCTGGGAGAGGAGAGCTGCACTTAAGATAAGCTTCCCAGGTGTCTGGAAGAGTGCAGGGAATGATGATGAAATAGCTGTATCATATATACACACATTTGTTAGAGCACATATGGACACAGCTGGGAGACACTGACAGCTCTGCAGAGTAAGACTGACTTCCAAGCACTGAAAATCATCTTGGTGGAATGCTTAGGAGTGAAAATTATTCAGCCAATCTGACAGAGCGGTCATAATTTTGGCATCTAACATCTCAGTAATGCCTGAGCCACAAATTATTGTTCTGCATCAGCAGAAAGCAGAGGTCTTAATGCTTTTTGTTGACATGGCAGGCTTGATCACTGGCTATAGTGATTTGGAAAATAAGACAGGTGCTTTTGGCACCCTGCTTACTACTAATGAAGATACAGGCACAGGGCAAAGAGGAGGAAGATCCTGGACTTTTTTCCAGTTTGTTAAAGTTTCCTCCAAGCTCTAAAATATGCCTTTTGGAGTTCTGTAAGGGGGGGAGGGGGGGAGAAGAAAAAGCAATTCCATGCTCTTAAGCAGAGCTAAACCTTCCAGCAGTGTAAATGAAAGCATGTGAAATAAAAACCGGTATACTACTCTTAAACTAAATGTGAAGCAGATCTCAAGTTGCCTCTCAAATTTCATCAGAAGATGGTACCACAAAGACAGTAAAAAAACCTTCTACCCAACTCACCCCTGCTGGTTGGTTACTTTTGTCAACAAACCATACGCAAAATGTGACCCAGAACCACAGCAACTACAGTTCGACTTCTCTGGTTCATAGCCCATAATCCAAGTATTTCACTGCATTACTTAATGACAGCTGCGTGTCACTAAGCAAAATGGAAGCACTAAGCTGCAGTCCACACCCAAGCTCCAGAAGGAACAATTCAGATTCCAAATTTTACTGTGTAGATGAGGTGCATAAGAGGCACCTGATTTCTCACCAGATAGGATCTCACTCCTTCACCCCTCAAAAGCCACATCTGTGCACTGGAGAACTGCAGCGACGCCAGGAAGGTACCCAAAAAAAAACAAGTGCTTTTCAAAAACAGAGTCCTTCCCTCCCTCCTTTTACTGAATTCCTTCCCTCCCTCCTTTTACTGAATTCGGTAGCAAAAGCAGACTAGATTCCCAAGCACCTACTAAGGTAAGGTACATTCAAATGCTTCATGGAGTATCCCTGCTGATTTAAGATATGTCAGTCACATAAGCCACTAGTTTCCTGCCTAAGAAGGTGGATCAGCTGCAGTCACCAGGCTTGAGTGAATCATCTTCCTCTGCATCAGAAGTGACAGCCGAGGTATCACTGAGCACGTGGCCATGCAGACCTCAAGGGCAGGCTCAAGCCTGCAGCACCACCACAGTACCTGTATTTATTGACTTGCTGGGCATTCATTGGAAACTGCTGATCAATAGCTGGTTCCAGGGGAGAAACTCTCTCTTTGCTGAACAATGTTGCTGCTAGTGCACAGAGGTTGCTTTTTGATCCTGATGACTTAAGTCCTTGCTGCCACAGTAGACAATATCACATCTCCCAGTTGTGCTGGAACTGTTGGTCCATTTTATTAACATAACTTGCTTGATCCAGGAATAGGAGTTTAGGGAGAAAATTTCCTGTTTTGTTCTCCTTCTTCTTCTGCCCTTGGCCACTGGGTCTGTTCCTGTTCCAGCTCCACTTCAACCAACTGTTCCTTCTTCATCTAATTTGCAGGTAGTTTGTCCAAAGCTGTAGCCACCACATTGCCTGAGAGGGGAAAGCACCAGTAGATGAGCCCTCCTGAGCCTGGTGATATGTCAGAGGCAGATTCCCCAATATCCTCTTGCACTGGAAGCCCTCCCATCCCATGAACAAACATTGTCTCCCCATTGTGGGGCACACTCTTGCTTCTCACCTTCCCTTTGTGTGACCAGCGTGAGGACTAAGCTCTCACAAGGACCCTCTGGAGGGCTTATGGTTCAGAGATACCCTCTTTTCAGAAAGAGGTCTCTTTCCCAGTAAAATCCTCTTTCCCAGCACTACAGCACTGTCACCAACATCCCTCCCTTTGAGCCCAAAGCACCTCCAAGATACAATTGTCACAAGAGGGAGCTGAGGCAGCTAGAATTAAACACAGCTCCATTTTGATGTAGCACATCAGCAAACTTCCAGCCCAGGCTGTGAATCAATGACAGTTTGTGGTATTTCATCTCTCCCCTCCTTGCCATGCCTGCCATTAGAACTCTTTATCCTCAGACTCTGAAGAGCACTGCTACATTATTTAATTTGCTACCCCCAACAGATGGGGCACAGCAGCATTTTGGTTTGTTAAGATTGCTCCTTACACTATTTTCCCATTAATTTTTATCCTGCTTTGAACAAACAGTCAGACAGCATGGACCCGTGGCCATTCCCCTAATAGCAAAAACAAGCGAAGCAGATGAATTCAGTTTGTAAGAAGCAGTACAAACTCATTAGACTGGGGAGAAATAGAGGTGGTAATACAAACAGGAGAGTAACCTCATCAAATGAGCATGTTTAATGCTAACAAGAAAAAAAATCAGCACTGCACCTGACGTGAATTTCACACATAAGTTTCTGCTATCAGATCCTGCACAAAAAAAAATGCAACATTTACCAATGTATCTCCAGCAGCTCCTCCTATGCCACACTCCGTGCCTGGATATTACCCCTGTGCTTCCAGTCATGCGATACACTTCACCCAGCTCACCTACTGCCCTTCCAGGAGGGCTGGAGATGAAGATGAAGCTGAGCAGCTGCTGAGTGCCTAAACAGACTCCCACAGACTATCTGCGAGGGATAAGCGCAGCCAGTGGGGGACCATTTACCACAAAAATAAATAAGTAAATAAATAATCAGCCCCTCTGCCCTGATCTGAGGAAAAAAAAAATACTATAAAACATCTCCAAAAGGCAGATCTGGGAAATAAAATTCACAATTCACAGTAGAGCAAGGCTTGTGGAGTTGGCTACTGTGCACTCTACCAGCCTCACTATGTGCCACGGCCCATAAGCAACCTGACTCTGTCTCCAAGGAAATCACTGCCTTAGCACTTTTTATTTTCTCCACTCACCTATCATCATCTCCTGTACATTAGAGCCACTCTCTCCTTCTAAAGAGTGTTAAAGATCTCACTGATCTCTGAGCTACGGTTTTCAACTCATTTGGCTTTGAAGCCTGCTGTTTCTAGTTCTGATCGAAGAAGAGCTTGTACACCCAAAAGCTTCTCTACCTTCTCTAATCCTACCTTCTAATCCTGCTCAATACAAGGTCTGTGCAGACAGACCTTGCCTTTACATCCACATCCAGAGCCCTTCTCCTATCCCTGCCTCCAGGCAGCTTACTGCAGAACCAGCAATTGGGAAGCTGTAAATAATACCCAAGGACTTGAAAACAGCATTGGCAACCAAGGACCTCCAGCAATTTAGTTGGAGAGACATCCTCAATGCTTGCGTATCGACAGGTGAGCATGTCCCAGGAGCGGCACCGGTGCTTTGGTGCACACCAAAGGATCTGGAGGTGCTCCTCCTGAGAAAATTCAGTCATGAAGGTCCAGCTGAAGAGCCGCCCTGCTGAGCACAGCCACTCTTTAGTAGAGCTGATAATGTCAGCAATCACTCCTGGTTATCGGGATCAGACGGGTTTCTGAGAGCCCCAACCCTGTGCCCTCCTGCCAGGGGCTGTGGTTTCAGGGAGCAATCCTGTTTCTCAGCATTTTCCTGACCCCTAGTGACAAGACGTGGCTGTACAGCACCCGCTTTACGTGCAGCTCCCAACTCTCCCCGTATAAACAAAGAGCAAAACTCCCTCTTTAAGATGGAAGAAACGTTTCCAGATCTGTCAAGATACCCTCCACAACCCCTGCAAATTTGCCAGAAAATCCAATCTGTTTAATAAAGAAACGCAAATTTGGACTGAAAGTCAGGAAACAAGCTGAATACAAGAAGTTTCCCTTGCACCAGACTCCAGCTGTGCTCAGGGAAGTTGAGTTATGTGATTAATCCATCAGCAGATGGGTCAAAGCAAGGGGTGGGGAGAAGGCAGTTTTGATGTATTATCCTCCCCCAGGGCAAATGCATCCTGTTACAGGGAACAGAGAGACCTTAGCAGGGCAGCAAACTGCATGATCTCATCGCCATCCACCATGGATCATGGAGCATTCCTGGGGACCTTGAGCACAAGAGTTGTGACACAGAAGTGTATCAGCTGCCACGGCCCATGGCACTTGCTTTTGTCATGCCACTTGGTTTCAAGAACAAACACAGAGAAAGAGCAGGATTATTCTGGCTCAACTCTTGAGTTTTCAAGTCTAATTCATGCAAGGTTTCTCCATGCATCAGCTAGCAATGCACTGCCCCTTCCCAGCACCAGCTTGACACAGGAGAGGGCATCCATGGCAATGCATGCTCAGGTACTTTGGACTCAGATTTGCATCATCCTCCTCCTCTGGGAAACATCCCTTCAATGTAACATGTCTTCACACCCAGCTATGATATTCCACCATCTTGCACACAGTTGTCTCCCACTTTGGTATTCCTGTTTTCCACACATTAGAAGTGGTTATGCCACTTTTATTGCCTTTTTTTTTTTTCAATCTAGCTTTCTCCAGGGGTACCTGCACACTGCCTGATATCAGGGCCCTTTAGGTGAAGCATCATGTGAGAAGACCAGAGAAGCCCCCATTTGTACCAGCTTCCAATTTATTTTGTTCATTGTGCTGAGGCCAATTCCCAGCCCTCACTGACTTTGATAAAATGATGCTACCAAGAGGAAGTCTCACACAGGAATAATTAACAATTCATCTCTATTTATGGGGCCCTTTTGTCAACTTAAACTTGTCACAACTGCCATAAATCCCCTCCAGTGCTAAACAAACTCTTTAATTAAATCTATTGTGCCACAAGAGCAATGCTTCAGATACCAGTAGAGTAGTCAATGATGAAAGAGGTTGGCCCACCTCAGCTTAAAACATCCTTTGGGGGCTGAGGTTCACCAGGAGATTGTGACCCCACCCCAAGCTACTCGCTCAAAAGCCATTAGCACAAATGCAGACTCTGAAAATGTATTCCCAGTGAATTCCTGAGGCCCTGCAGCTGGTTAATTGTTTCCCTGCTGACTAAGCAGTTGTTCCCCCCTGCCCATAACACATGAGTCTCAGTCTCATCACAGGAGCAACCTCAAAGACGTAAATACATAGACAATTCCGTATCCACCAGGCAAAAATCTGTTCCCCCATCTTGTGGGTCACTAACAGTCCTCCTGCCCTGGGTCTGCCCATTCAGGGAGAAGCAAAGCATAGCAAACCTGTCTCCCCCTTGAACGGTGGGAAGAAGGAATAGCAGATGGTGCCAGACCTGAAGAAGAGCCAAGCTTATCAGTTAAAGGTGAAGCAAACTAACAGCACACTTAGGATTTTCTAAAGGCCTTCTCTAAGGAGCAGGGACATCCCGATCTCATTCAGACCCTGTCTCCAGCTGCAGCCAGAAGTAGACCTGGGAAATGCAAGAACAGAACAAGCACAAATGAAGCTTCTCCCTGCTTCTGTCTTCACCTACTTTCAGTTTAGGAGATCTTTACGTGATGTGTGTTTTCTACTTAGAAACACCCACTGGGTCCCTCCTGGACATTATGAACAAATGTCTCCCATGCAGTGCTGGAGGTTACCCACCCTTCTTCCAAAGTACAATATAAAACAAACACCCAGCCCCATAACCGCACCTTGCTTGAGATAAAGGTTCCTTCTGTCAGTGCCATCAGCAAACATCCCACTGCTGAATCAGCAGCTCTGCTAATGGCCCACTCAGCAAACAAGATGGCAAAGTCAGAGTGAATTTACCATCAGAGGTAAAAGTCAGAGAGGGTCCAAGATGCAAAGTCAGGGTGAATTTACCATGATTTGAACCATGCTAATGCTAGCCCCACAAGTCAGCAGTTCCCAAGGGACGCCTGGAAAAGCACACCTGCAGGAAGATGGCACTGAGCACACTTTTAACACTGTTAAGTGAGGAGCCAGCACAAACTGTGGGAAGGGAAAGGGGAAAGGGGAAAGGGGAAAGGGGAAAGGGGGGAAGAGGAGAGAGGAGAGCAAGATCAAGGGGAGGGAAAGGGAAAAGGAAGAGATGGGAAGGGGAAGGGGAAAGGGGAAGGGGAAAGGGGAAAGGGGAAAGGGGAAAGGGGAAGAAAAACTCAAGTCATATGGGGGGGTGGGGAACAAAAACAACAAAGCAAGCCACTTGTTCTTGTGTTGGAAAGTCCCCAGCTCCTGCAGGGAGCTTCCCTCTCCTGGAAGCAGCAAGGATCATGCTCTCCACATCTCTTATGTGATTGCAAGCAGTCACACATTGCAGCCAGCACTCTGAGAGAAGGAAGCGAGTATCACTCTTCCCTCAAAGGGACCATGACAAGGTTTCAGAGAACGTGAAACAAGAAAGGGGAAAATTCAAAAAGCAAATCTTGAGATGGGAGATAGTACATGGATCTCAACCGAAGCAGCTTTCAGGGTTAGGTACATTTTGTTAAAAAGTATTGATAATAATAATAGTAGGTGAGTGATATGAGAGCTCCCTCCAAATATGCAGAAGCAATGCACGCCTCTGGGATTAGCTGACATTGACCCAGCCCAAAGAAGCACAGCTCTAAAGTAGACAACAAGGGAGGAAAAAAGAAAAAAAAAATCTGTTGCCAGTAAACAAGCATGCCCCTTGCATGGGCTGCAAACTGCTCTGAGCAAACACCTTGCCCAACATCACTCAATTAATCATTAAAAGCAAATCTAAAGAGTCCCATCTCAAAAACAGAAATTAAAGCAGTGCAGAGAGGGAATTTCACACACTTAAAGGTTCAGGTGTTGGTGTCAGAGTCAGCCAAAAAATCCCCCCAGCCACAATTTCACACCTCAGTCTATTGAGGAAAATCACAACTGCACCGTTGACACTTTTCAGCAAAAGCACATCCCTCTGAGAGGTCTCTCACATGTACAGCTGACAGTTAAGGGCTTGATTTATAACCTAGGAGAGAAAATATCATTACAAAGGAGCTAGGTAATCAGTAGACACAGTATAATTAATTTTTTTTCTCCTGATGTTCTCCAACAAAGAAATTCTCACCTCTAATGAGCTGATGTGCCTGTCAGTTGCTCTGTATAGGGAGCACACGTATTAGTGAGGTAAATAGGATTGGCTCACGGCTGTGCTGGTACAAAATTCAATAGAGGGGAAATGGGGTACCTTGAAAGATGGGGTATTGGTTTCCTCTCCCATCTCCAAGTCAACAGGGAGGTCAACAAAGGCGCTGTCACCTAGCCAAGGTGCATTTGAGGCCCTGACAAGTCACCATCATCAAAACAGCCTCCGCATTTTCTTGAGAAAGCTGCAGCTGAGATCACCTGAACATAGCTGTTATCTGCAGCACCTGTATCTCCACCTGCAACCTTACAACAATATTACTGCTTCCTTTACCTCCTGCTTATACCAGTGTTTACGGGGATGCTTCTGCTAGGCTATGCTGATGAAGCTGCCAGTCCTGCAATTCAAACTTATGCCAAGACAATATTCTGCTGGCCCTTCCAAACCTTACAAACAATTCCACTGCCTGATTTCATTGCTGGAAACCATACAGCATCCCTTCTCTTCTCATCCATATCAAAGCTTCCAACTCCTTATCTGAACACAATTATTTTCTTCTCAGGTGCTGCATTGGCTCTCCAAGTCTTTTCTTCCTGGACAGACACTGAGGGTTTCCCAGGACACAAAAGACGCTCATTTTTCTTTTTCATTACCCTGGCAAGCAAATCTGTAGAGGGCAAAAAGGAAAGGAAGAATTTTCTTCCCTGTAACTTGACTGCTGGAGAAACAAATCATCTCTGTGGCACCCACAAACCCTAACAGTACAAAACAAAATGTGCACAACAGTATATAGAAGGGATGTATGTCACACTATATTTAAAAAATTCCAGTTTGTTGGAATCAGTTGCTTCAAGCATAAAGAAAGCCATGAGGGTAGAGAGCAGGGTGCTGAATTTCTGTCTACCATGTACATCAGCATGGTACAAAATCGTTGTCAGCACTGAAAAATTGATCATCACATGAGTGGGTTTAGCAGACGATGAGTTGCAGGACATGGGAACAAATAAGGGCCTGAAGAGTGAAAACACGCTGAGGAGCAGCGCACGGCATCGATGCAGACACAGTTCCCTCGGCAACGGGAGAAAACACCTTAAAAATGCTCAGAAGTGTTGTGCTGCACACGTTCCCCTCACCAGCCTGGCTCTTGGTCCATGTGCTGTGATATAATCCAGGCTGTCCTCAGACAACGTAGCCCTCAGTTTGTGATTATCACTGCAGAGATCAAAGGGCTGGGAGGCACACATATGCTCAGCCAGGACAACTGCCACATTCATCACATGTGTTGTGGGCAGCATCTGGCAGTACCAGCTTTAACTGTCCCTCTCCTCCCGTTCTGCCTTTTCCTTGTGCAGGAGGTTAAAAAAGTGACCCTACGGGAGAGGGGTGGGTGGTTCAGGGGTGGACACATCACCGCTACAGTGTGCAGGGGTTCAAAGAGACCCTGTTTTAGCATCGCCCAAGCCCCACGGCCCCGTAGGGCCCCACGGGTGGGTGACCGCTGCTGGGCAGCGTTGGGAAAAGCGCGGGCAGCAGTTCACCGTGGGTGGACCCGGCCCCCTCGCCACGCCTCCCGCCGCCCCGGACAAGCCACGGCTCCACCGGCTACGGGACGGGCCGGGGTGCACCCTCAGCCGGGACCGGGGACGGAGGCCACTGAGACCCACGGGTGATGGTAAGTCACTGCTGGGAAATCCGGCTGTTACTTTGCGGGCGGTGGCAAAGGAGAGAGCAGGAAGGTTTCAGCAGCAGCTGCGGCGTCTGAGAAGAGGCAGGAGGAGGAAAGGGAGAAAGGAGCAGAGCTCTGCGCTGTGGTTAATAAGTAACACACGGAGCTCCACCGGCTGCTCAGTTACCAAAGCCAGCGCTCCCCGGGCTCGGTTCCTCTGCGACAGGGAGGGAAGGGGTCCGCTGGCACCGCAGCCAGCATGGCCCCTGCTCAAACACCGTATAGCAAACACGATCCCAGTGTGTGCCCCGTCTGTATGGCCCCAGGCAACCCATCCCGGCTGGCTGGAAATCAGCTTTTTCATGGTAGCAGAAGGAGACAGGAGCAAAAGACGGTGGGCCTTGTAGCATAACTCATTCCAGCCCTGCCTGCAGGTCCTGCTCATACCAGGGTTGTTCCCTTTACCTTCTTCTAAGTGACAAGTCGCTCTTAAAAGGGAAGATGTTAGCTTAGGCAGAGAGGGTTGTTTCACCTCCAGAAAGCCCAAAGCTCTCCCAGTTTCCCATGCTGGTTCCTTTGCCGCGGTTGCACAATACATCTACTTGGTTTCCCGCTGGCAAAAAAAAAATAAAAAATCCCAGTGCCTTGGCAGTTTAGAGCCAGCAAAAGAAAACAAAATAATTAAATTTCCCTAATGAGAAGAGTGTGTTTTAAAGGAGTACATGCACATGAAAGCATTAAAATGCCATACTGACAAAAACAGCAGGCTGGCCAATGTGCTGGGGTGGAGGAGGGAAGGGGAAAGGATCAGGGTGGAGGGCACAGAGGGAGCCCCGCGCAGAGGGTTCACCAGCAAAAGACACAGCCAGAGGGGCTGGCTTTTGTGTGGTGTCAGCCAAACCTCAGTCTAGCCATGCCTCCCACTGGCACTGGGCTCTTGGAGAGGAGCTGGGCCTGGAAAAAGCCCCAGGGCTCATCCTCCCACATAGTTTTGAGGCAGAAAAGGGTTCAGAGAACAATTAAACAGTGTCCCTCCAAACAGCCTGGTTTCTTGCTCTGCCCAAGGGAGGCTGGCTTGGCACCCAGCCCCCAGCATCTATACCCCTCTGCTCCAGGCAATCAACAGCTCTGGCTTTCCCCAGCCTTTCCATACACAAGCAGGAGCTTTTAGCCCCTAGTGCCAAAAACCTGGCACAGCCCCTAGCCTGCTCCCAGAGTCCCCCAGGCAGCCCCCGGGTGCCCCCCTTGCCAGCAACCATGCAGAGCCAGCCTCCCTCCCCACCTTATCCAGTTGCTAAGCTACCCGAGCCTGGCTTATCACGCCATCAGCACAGAAGGGCAACGGCTGAGGGTTTATTGTGCTGAGCAGTGTTTACTCACTGCCTTCCCTCCAAACCCGGGGCTTGAGAAAGGATGAGGTTGACATCAGCTGGGGGTGGTGGAGCCGGGGCAGCTCGAGTGGCTGCCCTTCAGTACATTAGCAGCAAAGCCAGAGCATGCACAGGTGAGAAAGACTTTCCCCAAACATTCTGCAAGCGGGAGAGGGTGCAGCCGCAATTCCAGGGGGACAAGGACCATCCCACACCCAGCCACCCCTAAGCTAAGGTTCAGCACACACCATGGCACTCCCCATTTCATGAAGGGCTCTGCAACTGACCGCTTTCTATAGCATAAGGGGCACGGCTACACAGACAGGTAGGCACCCAGGCAGCCCAATGGCTTAGCAGACCCAGTATCATAGGGATAGGGCATAATCTTTCCAATCTTCCTCAAAACATACAAAACCAAAGAGAAACGCACAAAGACATCAGCTCCATGATGGGTTTTGTACAGCCTGTGAGTAGGTGAATATAGGAAAGGACGATTCATCTTCTTTGGTCAGCAGCCCCTCGAGATGCTTTGCTTGGGCACGGTTGCTCAGAAGTAGCTCATCTTAAACAGCTGAGCAAACACCCACAAGAAACAGCGAGCTGAATTTGTTAGGACTCACATCTAAGTTGCCACACTTCGCTCTACAGCACATAAAGGAAAAAAAAATTTGCAGAGATGTTGGTCTTTGTCATTGAGAAACAACAATCCTCACCAAGTCTAAAGATGAGATCACCCACAAGGAAAGACTTTCAATTGCCAGAACAAAACCTTTCAGATAGAGCCCACAAGAAACAGCGAGCTGAATTTGTTAGGACTCACATCTAAGTTGCCACACTTCGCTCTACAGCACATAAAGGAAAAAAAAATTTGCAGAGATGTTGGTCTTTGTCATTGAGAAACAACAATCCTCACCAAGTCTAAAGATGAGATCACCCACAAGGAAAGACTTTTAATTGCCAGAACAAAACCTTTCAGATAGAGCAATCCCCCTCTGTACTCACTCCTGCCTTCCCCACTGAGACAGAAGATAGGCTGGCTCAGGTAGCCCCATCCCCAAGAACTCAATTTTAGTTTAATCTCTGCCCATATTCACTCCCCAAA
>NW_010300047.1:32232-35213 GCF_000700745.2 Antrostomus carolinensis | reverse complement strand
CCCCCCCCACCTAAAAAACAAGTAACAGCAGCTCTGCCCAAGAGCAGAAGACAATGCTAAATCGCAATTCCCTCCCTCTGCCCTTTGTTACTCTCAGACTGAAACAGCCTCAAACTCCATCAAAATATAAAGGAGACTGAAAAGGAAAAGAAGCTGAACTCCACTTTGGTGTGACTCATCTCTCTGATTCACACCACTTCTTTCTCCTCTAAAGCAGGCTTCCAGTGGAGATGACCTGCAAATAAAGCCCTCCTGCTTTGGGACAGTACTTCAGTACTTCACAAACCTCAAAAGCAAGCAATTCTCCTTCTAGAAGCCATCACAGAGTTTAAGGGTTTTTTTCCATAAAAGGGTATGTATTTAGGAGATTAACCTCACACAGCCATCATTTCTTTCTACCTCAGGTTATAATGAATATATACATATACACTGGTAAAGCAGTAGGTGTTGCAGGTCAGAGGACAAGAGATCTGGACTTCACCTGATCTAGGCACATGCAGGATGTACCCAGGACAGGGAGCAGAAGACAGTACTAATATCCCCTCTCATCAGCACCCCCAGTTCAGGTCCATACACACTCTAACCCTCCCACCCAGTCTGCAGCTGCCCCCGTAGACCCATAACTCCACAACCCATGGGATGCCTCGCTGCTTTGAACATCTGCCTCATCCTATCTCTGCCATGCTGATCTGCTCCTCTTCCCTTTCCTTTCTGTGGTGTCAGGCAGGAAAAGCCCACAGGCTGAGCGCAGAAGAGAGGGAGCAGCTGCTGCCAAACCTGAGAGCTGTGGGGTGGAACGAGGTGGAAGGCAGAGATGCCATCTTCAAAGAGTTCCACTTCAAGGACTTCAACCGGGTATGAGGATTGGTGGTATAGAGTTTTACAATGCAGGAGACCTGGTTTGCAGAGCAGGGAGTCCCATCTGCAAGGCTCAGCCAAAGAAAACCTGGTATGAGGATTGGTGGTATAGAGTTTTACAACGCAGGAGACCAAGAAAACCCTCTGTGTTTCTCCTGAAATGTAATAGCTGAGCAAGATAACCTGCCCAAGACACCAAAGTGCTTGACCCAGCACATGGTTTGTCTGGCAAAAGCTCCCCAAAAAGAGGAAAACCCATAGAAAACCCCAAAGATATAGAACATCCCAGGCCTTGCATTTGGTTGTGTTACTTCAAAACACGTGGTGTAAAATTAATAGCAATAAGGTGAAAAACAATGTATCACAGGGTAAGTGGTTCAGAGCTAACTTTTCTTCTTGCTCCACTGGGCAGGCCTTTGGCTTCATGACCAGAGTGGCTCTACAGGCAGAAAAACTGGATCACCACCCTGAATGGTTCAATGTGTACAATAAGGTAAGAAAGACGGGTGGTGGGAGTAACCAGAGCTCTTCAGGGAACACATCCCTTTTCTAAGGCATAAAATCCCAGCAACAAGTGCTTTTAAGATCAGTGGGACCTCTTTCCTCAGAGGCTATTCCTTTGGCATATCACAGCCAGCCTACAGCTATCACCTACAGACCCTTTCCTCCCCCTTTTTTTTATTTCTGTCCAGCTACCAGTACCAGTAGCTACCAGTAGGCTGGCACCAGAGCTGCTTTTTAAAATCAGTTTCAGAAGCAGCAGCAAGGAGAACATCTTCTGGAGACAGAGTGAGTTGAAAAGCAGGCAAAGCTGGCTGCTGTGACCAAGGGAGGGGTGGCAGTGACAGCTTGTGGCCAGGACAAGCTGCAAAAGGAAGAAAACCAGGCAAAATGCCAGCCCACCTCTCCCACCCCTGGAAATTTTGCTAGTAAGTCTGGAGAAAGTATAATAGTGCTACCTGCCTCATCAGATGTAAACTGTCTGCAGCACTGGGGGAAACCGTTCCTGCTCTTTCTGCCAGCAACACTTGGTCGGTCTGTCTGTCTGGTTTAGGTTCACATCACCTTGAGCACCCATGAGTGTGGAGGCTTATCAGAGCGAGACATCAACTTGGCCAGCTTCATCGAGCAGGTTGCAGCTTCTCTCTCCTGACTAGAGAGAGACAGATGAAGCAAAAAATCAACTTTGCCACTGCCACAACCCACATTTCGCCTGGACAGCTGCATCTAGACCCTTCTCCCACTTCCAAGCTAGTTCCTGGATCCAGACTGCCTAACGCCATGCCAAACTCCCCACCACAGCTCAGAGGGATGGAGGCACTTCTTGGGCACCATGCTTATATCCATCTCTGACCTTACCCCTTCCATTCTTAAACCCTTTGTTAGCTGTGCCCTACCAGCCCACAAACTGCTGAGCCTCTGGGGCTTTCAGCAGACGTGTTCTGTTACAGTCTTTCCAGAGCCTGCCCCCACCCAGCCACTATGTCATTGCTTCTTACCTACTGGAATATGCTTTCTACCTAAAACGTGGTACGTGAACCCTTTGGTTTCCCTGTAACACACAGCAACTGCTTTGTGCAATTTGGTTATGACTGTAAACTCTCTCTAGCAGTATTATAAGCAGGCACGTAATCTCACCCCTATTGTAACTGGCATTTAGTAGGATACCAACTGAAAGTGTTTACAATAAAGGTCTTTGTTAACCTGATGTCAGTTTGGAAGGAGGCCTCACTGTCAAAATTACACCATCAGGTTTTCCCCCAAGGCAGGTACTGGCCCCACTGCTCTCAAGAAGGTGCTTCTGCCCTGGAAAAGCTTCATGATGAAGCAACACGGAGAAACGGCACATGCCTTCACAGGCCTGTGCCTCAAAGTAAACGGGGTCTGAAAGAGAATGAGATTATCAAAGCCAGAGCAGGTCAGATAAAAACTGCCTGTGCTAAAATTAGAAGTGTGCCATAGCCAAGGCACAAACACAAGGAAGGCACAAATACAGGGAATGCACAACCCAAAGGCACAAAAGCAGCAAGAGCAATGGGCTAGGTGCTTCTTACAGTGGGATACCTCCCAAAAGAGGTTGCCTGTGGATTTGGTGGTAGAAGATCTACAGTCCAGTAACACAG
>NW_010300047.1:15927-32212 GCF_000700745.2 Antrostomus carolinensis | reverse complement strand
CTGCGTTTTGAGTACAACAGGAACAATTTGCTGTGAAATCAGCAATAATTGCTTTCAGCAAAACAGTCTGGGAGAAACACTACAAACACCCAATTCAGGTCTGATTTTCTTTTTTTTAACTCTTTAAAATTCTATAAAGCATTAAGAAAAAATCCATAGCTCTTAAATGGCAATTTTCAGCATCCTTTAAGATCACATGCAAGATGTAGCCATGGACAGAATGAACGAGCAGCCCTGGGGCAGAGTTAGTAAGATTCATAAACCATTCTCCCTGCCACAGACTAGGCTGTGCCTGAGCAAAGGCCAGGAGCAATCGGGGTCCCCATTCATTCAAATGAGCACCAAAACAGAAAAATAAGAGTTCAATGAGCCTAGATACCTAAATGCACCATTTTAATACAAACTAGGCCCTTTTTCACCATCTCTTCAGCTATTTCAGCCTGGTTTTACAGTGGCAAGTTCGAGCAATACAGAACACTCATTAGATGCACTCGTCCCATTTGTTCTTTAAAAAGTCAATGTGTATTTATTGGGCAAGATATTATTGTGTTGTACGCAACCCTTCCACTCCTCGTTCCCCCACGTCATCAGCAAAGTGCAGATGAAATCCATGGCATGAAGACACACATCTCTTCTTGGTCCATCCCATTGGATATTCTTCAGTCTAGTACCTAAGAGCACACAAATCCCTTGGGAGTGCTTTGGTACAAGCAACAAATTTAGTGTCTCACTTGGAAAACCTGACATAAATCTCACAGGAATTAATAGTTGCCATGATTCCTCCAGGTCTGAAGTACCATCCAGCTTCAGATCATAATCCAGTCCATAAAATTCTTCTTTTTTTATCTTTTAAATAATTACACAGCCTGTTAATCGCACCATTCTTCTAAGACCATTTGGCATTATAAAGGAGATGCAGATTACATGTTAGATGACAAGGATGAATAAAGACTACACACTGGTAAATTACAGTGGCCTATTCCTGACCAGAAGATTACATTTACAGTACAGAACAAATACACATAAAATAATTAAACCCACAAATATTACTAGTAAGTGAAGCCCAAAATGGAATACACTGACTTACAAATAACATCTTCAAATACATCCAAAAATGTGAAATGGAGCACTGATCTGTTAGATCCATCTACTTCCTCAGAGGAGGACACAACCAGGGAAGAGGAGGGAGTTTTTTTCTCCTTAATCCCACCCCAACCCATCCCCTCTTTCTTTTAAAGCAGAAACAAAAAGAGTACCTCCCTTTTTCATTTAGGTGGTTTTTTGGTTTTTCTTTTTGTTTTTTAAATCTTGGTTCAAAAGAGAACCATCACAGTAGCCAGACACTTAAGACTCTCTCCAAAGTACAGCAAACTCAGAGATGCAGTAATGGTCACATTGGCAAGACATTAACAGAATAAATAGGTCCAACATAAATGCTGACTGCCAGAGCTGGTAACACCATCAAGAGACTATCAGGCAATTCAAATGCAATGTTTTCAAAGGGTCTCAGAGACATGCATAGTCTTCGATTTAAGGGCAGATGGCCAAAATACTTTTGTCTCCTAGCACTGAGAATAAACCTCTTAAAAAGCAAGTATTCTTCCCACAATCACCCAAGGCTGCTGCACTGGTTTGTGCAGTGGCTGGCAAGAAACCTTCTCATTCAGTGTAATTATTGTGCAAGTGTGTGCTTCAGCTGTGTTAAGCCAGTGAGGGTCAGCTTCGACGGCAGAGAGACAGAGGCCTTCAGATGCCCTGCACAAGACTCTGCAGACATGGCATGAAGTCTTCTCCCAAGCATTAAACTCTGCCCAGGAAATTCTCAGTGGCATGTAGAAAAGCTGAGAGGGAACACATGGGAAAACCCTGCAGGAGTGACTCCACAGTTGTTTAATAACTCAAGAGATTCTTTTCCTTAAGGCCACGACTGCCTTACAAGTTGCACTGGGAAAACTCTCTCACAGTAAAAACAGTGGAGAAAAATAGGAAGGGTGAGCCGTATGCCCAAGGCTTGAATACCTCCAACTAGCTGCATCCTATCATCTACCTCTCAGAGCTACACCAGCATCTTCATAATACTGTCAAGGGGACTTGTGGCTCAATACAGCTCCTATCCTACCTTGTACACAAGCATACTTTCTCTGAGGTCAGTCTGCCTATGAGGTTTTTTTTTCAGTATAGTACCATAAGAAAACAACTGCAGCAAACGCCGCAGTCAACAGCTGAACCCTCAAATTCTCCCTGGCATCCCACAAAAAAAAGCCAGAGAAGCATCAAGGCACAATGGTGAATGCCCTTTTGAAAATGTGCCTTAAAAGAATCAGTGCAAAGAGCAGAGATCATTACTATTACAAAAGTCACCTTTTTAATACTAAAAGATCACGTTAAAAAAATGGTCAGCTTTGGCGCCATCCGTTTGCACGTGAAGTCCCCAGCCATGACACACGCCAGGGTCTGACTGACTCCGCTACAGCATTGTGAGATAGTGCAAAACCTTCAAGTTATGAACAGTGAAATCACTGTTTTGCACATCCCTCCAGAATCACGCGAGGTACAAGCACTCTAGGTGGTAAATGCATGTCTTCTAGAAGAGGCAGGGAAGCAAAACAGTTTCTATGTACCTAGACTTTTCAGTACCATCCAGTTTCCCTCCCTACACCACCCGTTCAGTTTCTATTTCTGCTATTATTCAAATCAAGAGATTCCAGAAAAGGATTTTGTGTTAGGCTGTTCCCCCCTCCCCCCATCCCCAGCAGATATTGATTGCAGCCTCACTGAGATCTCCAGAGGGGATTTCAAAAAGAGTACATGACCATCTTTCCTTTGCCAACTTATCAACTCTGCATTACATAGCTACAAGGCTCCCAGCACAGTCTGTTAAGTGCAGTAGCTTGGAGAAATACTCAAAAGAAAACAAAATATTCAATTTATTTTCTACCTTTAACTTCTGGGAAGGTTGAAGCTTTGGAACACATTATGAGCACTCAGATCTAACACTTGGCTGGACACCAGCTGAATACCAGGTCTGAGGAGAAGAAACAGCAAGGAATGAAGTGATGCAGAGAATACCTGAGGAATTTGGAGTTGTGGAATGGACGTTCAATTCACCACCAATAGTCATGATGAAAATAGGCAGGGGGAAGGAAAGAAAAGCCCTAAAACTAAAGCTGGGTATGGAAATAATGCAGATATCAGGACAGACTAAGATGGGAAAGGAAGTTTTCAAGATCAAGCCATCATCAGACCTGCAATTGTAGTAACAAAGGCTTACTGCAATCTCTTCCCCTAGGAAACCTTTAGAACCACCCCAGTGCTAGTTGGCAAGGCACCGATTGTTGAACTACAGTCAGTGGTGGCTGGGAGAGCCATTCATGTGCTTTTCACTGCAAGGAACATCCGTGCTGTAGAGGCCGTCCAAGTACGCCTGAGAAATCTCCGCTACCAAGCTCCTGTCTGGGACGGACTGGGCCATTCCATAGATGGCTCCCTAAGCAAAGAAGAGGAGGTCGTTACATAGGATCGTTAATGCTATCAGAGAAACATGCTCACCCCAAACACACCCTCACTATATGCTGCCCTCCTTACCATGCCTGTGGTCTTGGCATTGAGGTCCTTCATGATCTCCTCAATGCTGTCTTTGACATCTTTCAGGAACTGTTCAGCAACACCGGACTTCGTGTGCAACTGCGTAATGCAGAGATGAATACTGGGCAGGGAGGGGAGAGGGGAAAGATTAACCATCTCAAATATGTACAGCTCCACGTTTTCAGCACAGTCAACAGCAATTTAGTCCTTCCCTGGCCATTGACAACCATGTATCTCCTTAAAAAAAAAGTCAGTAGTATAATGGGAGATGATGATCCACTCCCTTCCAATTAAAGGTAATCCCTGCAAAATACTAGAACCAAGCTGTGGAGAGTTCAGCTCTTCTTTTGCAAAACAGCAACTCCTCCTTCCTTCCTGACATCACTGTACATGGCTAAAGGCCTATAATTTTCTCACCTCACTCCAGGTACCTCTGGTGAGAAAAACACAGCTGCCTGCAAGCAAAGTGATCCTTGTCATCATTTCCCTCCCCTTTCTCTCTAGCACAGATAAGCAATTAGCATGGAAGCTAGCATCTACCAGAAGGAATGGGGCTACTCACACCTGTTGCTTCAGGCTCTCTAGACTTTGCTTCATGCTAACTGCAAGTCCAAAATTTTTCCAGTGCAGCTATGTCTGAGAGCATTTGCCCCTTTTACCCACAGAAAAACGACAAATACCCATTCAAGGAAACACTCTGACAAATATTCAGTTTACACCAGGCTGGAAAGATCACTGAAAACGATCAGCCCTTCACTGTTCTTTCAATTACTTTCGTCTTCAGTGGACAGCAGGAAGATACTAAAAATAAATAAATAATTCTACAGATTCTCAGTTAGCAAACATGAGATAAAGCCCTGGCTATTTGTATTTTTTTGCTTGTATTAGACAGTGGTAAATAGAAAGGCAGCCTCAGATATGTCTTCTGCCAGGCTCATTAAAATTACTATTTCCTCATCCTCACTGCAGGAACTGCTATATATCAGCTATTACAAAAGTAATTCCTTCCCTGCAGAGGAAAAGTCTACAGACAATTTATCAGATATGGACACCACTCAGCAAATCAAGACAGCTACGTGGCCTGAAGACAACCATCTTGTGTACCCTGGCTACACAACTTCTCTCCAGAAACTCACCTTGATGGGAACTGGAGGACGTTTAAGTTCCATCCTTTTGCAGCTAAGAAATTAGATAATCGATAAATGTCAAAAGTGTCCGAACCAATGGAGAGGACAGACACCTCAGGTTTCCCAAAAATGAAGATGCTGTCAATTTTTCTCAACCTTGAAAAGAAAAAGAAGTGACGGATCAGTGTTACAGGGCCCAGGCATACTGTCCACCTATCTGCGACCTTAAAGGACAAGCTACAGAAGGGAACAGACGACAGCACATTCCTACCCAAAAATCACACAACCATCCCAGGCCATTGGGACTTGCAAGAGGACTCCTCAAGTCATTAGAGGCCCTAAAGTGAAGTAAACTCAGGGAGAAATGGAAAAAAGGGAGGACAGAGAGGCAAGGGAAGACGGAGTAGCAGAAAAGATCAGCTTATCAGCTCACATAAGCAGCATAAGCATCCCAACAAGAGAGAGTATTAACCCTTCCTTTATCATCTTCAGTAAGTCCTTCCAGCTTCCCCCTCAGCCACAGCTGAGGCAGAAGAAACTCTCAAAGCAAAGTCAGCTAAATAGAGATGCCTGCAATCCCTCTTCCCTGTGCCTCTCAGCTATCTGGCACAGGGCAGCAACCTGGGGATAAACAAAGCATTTTCTCCTGTAACTCTGGTGGATCCCCACCCCGCAGGTAACATGCTATAGCTTCTCCAGGGAGAGGAAAAAAAAAAAACAAAACCAAAAAAACCCACCAAACATTGCAAGAGAAACAAAAGGAGTTTGGGAGGAGTCCAGAACGAGGTTAAAGACTGTGATCAAAACACTAAGACACACACGTACTCTGATTCGAGGAAACGAGTCGTTTTAATGATCCTCTTGGTAGCCTCAACGTAGCCAGATTCCCCTATGTGCATCAGAGTGGCCCAGCATGCGGCTATGATGCCACCAGGCCCCTGGAGCCTGCCACGGACGGGGAGGCATATATGCCCCCTTGCCAGTCGGGTGCTATAAAGAACTGGTAGCTCCTGTACTTCTTGTCGCTGTACAGCACCACTGAGGAGCCCTTGGGAGCGTAGCCATACTGGAAGGGACACAGAAAGCATTAAAAGCAGCAGAAGGACACAGGAACACATTCAAGCACTCACTGCACACAGTCACCAAGATGCCACTTGCCCGTCCTTTGGCACACTGCACAAAGCACGCGAACAGGGCAGCCCTTACCCCTCACTTCAGCACTCCTCCACGCAGCAGAGCAGAAATGTCTGAAGACACGGGTGGCATCGGGAATTATTCCCCAGAAACAAAAGCACTGGAAGACTTTTCTCCCCTCTTTCTTACCTTGTGGGTATCAGCAGAAATGCTGGTCACACCTTTTACACGGAAGTCAAATGGACGCTTTAGAGGGAACCCTGCCTTGTCCATGAAAGCAATGAGAAAACCACCCAGGCAGGCGTCAACGTGGAAGGGGATTTTGTACTTCACTGCAAGCTGTGTGTGAACAAGAGATTCTGATGAGTAACACGCAATCAGGCAAGAAAACAATGTGGGGCACCCAACTCCAGTTGCCAAAAGGTACTCTGCATTTTACAATTACATGTTTACTGGACCTTCCTGGAGCATCATACCGCTCTCAGGCTGTTAAGGATAGGAGATCTGGAAATGCTGGCTACTTGTGGGATGTCTTCTCCTGCCTTCCACATATTTGAAGATTGCCAGCAAGAGGAAAAACAACATCACATTTTGGCAGTTTGCTCTAATTGCCAAAGAGATGTGACAACTTGGACTGAAGAGAGTACCTGGAATAAAGTGTAAGGGCGTGATCCAAATGAAAAGAAGGTCAGAGGCCCTGGCTGGCTACGTACAAAATAAATAACCGGAACATGGAGAGAAAAATCAAGAGACATGTTTGAAAAATAAGGTTCCAGTCCTTTGACTCCTACTCCCTCCACACATTCCTCCAGCTTCTGCATCAAGTTTGTTACAGCCCACAGGCTGTAAATCAAAGCCTTTTTAACAGGTGGACTATTTCACTGTTATTTCCTCTTAGATATCAAAGAATGAGCCCTTCTGGTTGGTCTCGCAGTGGGTGCAGCTGACCTCTAAGTCACATACGTAACAGGTATCTTCAGTTACCGCGGAATTTTATGGCACAGACTTGAAAGTTCAGAGACAAAACATGCACAAAAGGCTTGCTGCTTTTGCCTTGCTGTGACACACTACATGCACCAGTTCAAATCTGAAATGCAGCCCCAGAAACAGCTTTATGACAATGCCCAGAGGTAACATCTGGTATTTAAAGCCCACCTTCTCACAGAGTGCAAATAAAACAGGCCCACGTTCCTCCTCACTTCCAAACAGTGGCCTACACACCTGCTGTTGGTTAACACCTGATTTGCAGACAGTAATACCCTCCCAACCAGTCTGCTCCTCCCACTAAATTCACTGGTTGGCATCATGGAACCCTTCTTGTACAGAAGGACATGCTGGTTTTATTGCTATAGCACCTAGAAGTCCCAGGGGCACCCTACCTCTGCCACCTCTTCAATCGGGTCCATAATTCCATGCGGAAACTGGGGAGCAGAACAGACCAGCATGGCTGTGTTCTTCGAGATAGCTCTCCTCATTGCCTGAAGATTTAAAGAGAGAAGATGCTCACATTCCATTTACCAAGTGCCACCCTGCCAAAAAAGATAAAAAGTGAAAATATGCAGCACCTGGTCTTAAAAACCAACACACAAAAGCCCACAGAAAGCAAAGCAATGAGCTACAAGCATCAGCAAACATCAGCCAAGTCATTTAACTCATCTACTTGGAAATAGAGCACACTTGTTTGCCCTCATCTGAAATCTGGGGCTATTTCTTAAATACATAAATTATTTGATTCTAAATGAATCACATAGGACAAAGGGATGGTTTACATTCAATTATTTCAAACAAAACCTTATCTGCAATGACAGGCACTTACTCCTGCTGTTTTTCACTATTTCCAGGAAGCTTTCAGCCCTCTCTATCCACTAACTTGGTACCTGGATAGGTAGATTTCTTTCTATTTGCTGTGCAATGCTAATTTCCCACAGAAAAAGTGCTGTGCTGCCTAAAGCAATACCTGAACATCCACTTCCATAGCCTTGGTCAACGGTATGTGAATCAACTTCAGTCCAAAGTAGTGTGCTGCCTTGTCAAACGCTGCGTGAGCACTCACTGGGACCAACCTGGAAAAGTAACAGATTGCATATGTCAACCCAGGCAGCACCTAAGCCTTACCATGAACAGGAGGGGAAGGCAAAAAAAAAATAAAATTTGTAGATATTTCTGTGTGACAGACAGGTCACAAACAGGCCAACTGCATGTTTCATCTAGTCAACAATCATAAAGACTGAAAAAAGTTTCCCAGAGGAAAATGCTCTCTGGGACAGACAGACAAGAAGCCACGTGCTGTTTTGAACTAAAATAATGGACACTGGATCTCAACCCAGAGATATCAGATTAAAGTAATTCTATTCTACTGCATGGTCTTCTGTGAACCAGGAAGAAGAGTTCCCAGGAAAGTTAATTTCTTGTCGTATCAGACAATATTGTACTGTCTCTAACCAGCTACCCTCCCTGAGAGGGGCATATGACAATAAAAAAGGAATGAGCAGCATAAATACACCAAATGAGCATAGTATTTGCTGTCTCCCATCTCTAATGGCAGTGGCTGAACAGCCTTAATTAATCTTGTTTTCCGAGGCATCGTATCTTTAACAAGGCCTTTAATAGCATGCAAAAATGTTAAGAGAGGGAAGAAAAGAACCACAGGAATTCATCAGAAGATGAAGACCACAGTGTTTCATCTCTCTTTAGGTTTTCCCCCATAAGCAATTAACCAGAGAAACATTTTTGATGCACCGTCTAGAAAAAAAGCAGCACGTTAGAGAGTGCAAATCCTTTATTAGCAGCGTAATGATTAGCACAACTCCTCATTTCAGCTCCAACCAGCCCCAACTTTAGTCTCAGAGTTTTCAAGCTAAACCTTCTTTGATCTGAATAAATTAAACCCCTTAAACACTTCAAAGAGCCTGACAATCTGTGCTTGAGAAGGGCCCAAAGTGGAAATGAGCAGGCTTCATTTAGAGCAGAAAACAGGTATTGCCAAAATACATCTGCACGGCATAGCTACCGCAGCTCCCAGCAACATCGATGCCCCCCAGGCTGCTTAAAGGTTCCTGTGCTTTTGTACCACTCCTCTCAACCCAGGTTACTCTTCCTCAGACAGAGATGGACAAGGAGGAGGTACTCATGAGCTATGAAATGAAGGAATATTGGGGTCTAGCAGCCACCTCCACTCAGAGAAACAGTAAATCCCACAAGGTCCCAAAGCAAAAACCAATCTGCAGAGGTATTGCTCACACTTCTGGCTGTTTGATGCCTCTCTCATAAGCCAGGTCCCGGTACGCCTTGCAGGCCATCAGAATGCTCTCAGTCCCCCCAGATGTCATCTGTTGTGAAGAAAAGAAGCAAAGAATAAAAACAACTGCTTACATGGATGTTGCAGAAGAGAAAAGCAAAAAAAAAAAAAAAAGGATGATGCCACAGCATTGCTGCCCAGAGATGTTTCAGAGGCAAGAGATGTACAGGACCAGCTTAGGTTCTCAAGGGCAGCAGAAGCCCATGGTAACTTTCTGATGTTCAGCTTGAAAGTGCACATTTAAATAAATGTTGATTCCTCTATTTAAGGCACGAAGGAAAGGGAAAACAAAAAAAAAAAATATCCAAAGTCAAAAGCCTGACAAGAGGTGACCATACTGCACAGTCACTAGCTGCCAAACAGGACTGCACCTCATGAAATTACTAGCACATACTTAGCTCTTGATTACCCAGGGATTGTTTGTCTGGATTACAGATTCATTATGCCACGTACACGGAAACAACAAAGTTGATTCTGTATTAAGTTAACTGAAGTCCAGCAGGGTTTATTAGGTCTGGAGCAGTGCCACGTTGAGGCACAGAGCCAGCTCAGGGTTGGCACTACTCCTGAGCTACAAAACCTTCCCACAACCTGCAACACTGCAAAGCACAGAGCCCTCTCCCACCTTCTCTCTGCAGAGGCCAGTCTAGGTCTGGGTCAACACCAGGACAAAGCTTGTAAGTCCTCAAAGACCCAAGGAATTTTACACCACGAGGAATTTCTGCATTACACTCCCCAGTAAATCCCTCAGTACCCACACAACCCACTACCCACACTGTCCCAGTCCTCTTTACCCTGACCATATGAGAACAAGCGAGTTTGGAAAGTGGAAGAGAGGCAGGTACACGCACATGCTGTTCAATCAAGTTTACTACTGCATGCTAGAACTCAAGAACTGTTGGAAATAAATAAATTAAACTCTTGCAAAGTAAAATTTTAACCTAGTAAAATGTGAGGTTGGTTTTTCAAGCAGCCTCCAGAATGCTAAGCTGGGTGAGTCATAACTTGAGGATGGGCAGGTACCTCAGACAGGTATACAGAAGTGCAGGTGACAGAGAGGAATCAAAAGCTACTTACAATGCTTATGGAGCACTAATTTTGATCCTCAGATCTGCTGAGCCAATTGTAATTTCCCCTTTTAACCTCTTCTCCAAAAAACAAGCATAAAAAGGATGCAATCACATTTGCGTGCCTTATGACAGCTGCTAGTCTGGGTTTTCCTTTGTTTTTCCCCAGCTGACATAGCTGCAAACCCCCAGAGAGCAAAGAAGTGTGACTGCGTGACAATGACTAAACATTAAGTAGAGAGATAAGGAACAAAGTTCACAGGCACATAAAACAGCCTGCCACATTTGTTCCTAACATGATCCCAGCTAGCAACAGCTGCCACCACAGGCAGTGTGGAAATGACTGCCACACCACAGACAACTACTGCTTTTTTGGTAGTTTAAAAGCAACAGCTGTCGCAGATAAACCTAACAGAGCCTCACACTGGATAAAGAAATTGTTGCATTTATTGTGAAGCAAATAAATGGTAGCAGGAACACAATGTCCTAAGGATTTTATGGGCTGTGTCATTCACATAGCAACCCTTCTTATGAAAAGATCTGTGAAGTTGTCAGCTATTAGCGTTGGGGAAAACACAACTGGTCTAACATGGATTGCCTTCCTAGGGCCAGGTTGGAGAAAAGGAATGGGATTATTGCATACTTGTAACACTGCTTGCAACGTTGCAACAAGTGTGAAAACTTTGCTAGGCATGATGGGATCCAAGTTAACACCTGACACCTTGTGACGCCAGGCCTGCTCCTTGTTGAGCAAGCAGTCTCTACCTCTACTCTCACCTGGATAATTTGCTCTTCAAAAAGCAGCCTCTGAACAGTCTTATTCGATCTTTCCACCTGACCTTTATACACAACAAGCCCTTTTTCAAAGTCTGGCTTATCACCTGCATGGAAATGCTGACCCACACACAGTTTTTGGGAGGTCAGAGTCAACACTTTTCACCAGTTGGTCAGATGCAGGTTAAGGAACAACATCCAGCACAGATCTTCCTCCCAGGCACCACTACCAGCATGCAGACGGCCACACAGAAGGCTTATTCAGTTAGCTCAAAATCCACCCAAAAAGCTGAATTTCAGCCATATCAGCTTCCTAAATTGGCCCACAGTCAGCACATCAGTACTAACATGAGTCTCCACCACCGAGAAGTGTCAGAGCAGCTCAGTCTGCAGCAGCACCTTTAGCATGTTACAGCTGCAACAGCAAAAACCCTTTTTGGTCCAGGGGTTTTACACCTGCAGAGGGAGTCTGCTCCTTCACAGGAGGCTTTGTCAGCTTAGCCATCAACAGCAAACTTGTTCTGCTATAGCCAGGGCTTGAATCACTGTCACAGGATACAAGTTCCCCACTGCCTGCGGCACGCCGGCAGCTGGCCAACACACAGTGATTCAGCACCCGCCAGTGGCTCATACACATTTATGTTTTTTTCTCTCCTCTAAATGAAAGTGCACAGGCTCAAGCAACACCACGGGGAAAAGGGTGCAGTTTTAAGCAGCCTTACAACCTTGCACTACCTTCAAAAGCCAGGCAAAGTGTGTGGAAAAAGGCAAACAGACTTTTTTTGTTCTTGATTTATTTATTAATTTCCAAGTGGGAGGGAGAGGAGAAAGCACAAGGAAAAAATATCCCTCTTGCTTTCTAAACTCAGTATATCCCTTCTGTTGCTCCCTCCCTCCAAATCTCAGCACTCTGGAACCTCAACATTAAAACAGCAGTAAGAGGTACAGTCCCTATTCTATGATTTCTTCAGCCATGCCACTTGCAAGTCACTGTCAAACTGTCAGACATAAAAGAACCATTTTGATTTGTGGTCTCTCAAATTTTACTTGCATTTTCACCTTAGGAAGCACATCCTTTCAGACCCTGGAGACAAAGCTGACCAAAAGTTCCACTGAGCTGGAATACCCCATGAAAAAGAAAGCAAACTACAATTTATTTCTAAGGTAGCAGTAGAGTAAAAATACACCACAATCCACTGCATGGTGATAAAACAGTGGCAGACTTACATAAAACCCCTGCAAACCTGCAGGTTCTAAATTCAACTAGTTGTCTCTTCTCAGGGTGACCTGCTCATCAGCACAGATAGAACCTGACAGATCTGCAGAGCTTAAGTCCCCCCAAGCCACATCACTCACATTTCACTGTTAAAGTCCTACTTTAAACGTGCAGCCAGCTCTACGACAAAGTTTCAAAGCCCCAGAATTTGGAAGGAAGAGACAAGCCAGCTTCTACAGGAGGCTTAGGTTTGCATCTTGCTGATTTTGCCTCTCTCCCTGTCCTTAGCTGCAGAGTAAGTGCAAAGAAGAGATTGACATCAAATACATACATGCACACACACCCCCATTGACTTTTCCCCAGCACTTCAAAGCTGTCCTTTCTTTTTAAAGTTCAAAAAAGCTACTAAAAAAAAAAAAAAATCATCGAAGCTTGCATAAAAGTGGTGATTTCTCCTCAAATTAGAGGGGAAAATCCACAGTGCCAGCACTGCAAAATAAAGCACCTTGTGAACAGGAACACATATCAGACAAGAACAAACTCCCCCTCATTCCTCCTCTATGTGCTGAGCTTAATTAGTTCATCCAAATCATCGCAGGAATGTGATTAGAATCTCCTGGGAGCCAAAAATCATCAATTCCTGTCTCTTTGCTCTTGTGTAACACGATTAAAAGTAAGAACAAAAGTAGTAATTAGTGAGAAATTGGAAGCATCCATCTGCTGTGGAAAATGATTACTTTTAAAAACTGCTTAAAAAACCTGGAACATCTCAGTGCAATTTAAGGCAAAAGGCAAGCCTGCACGTCCCTCACCACAAGGGCATTGTTACTGGTTTTACACCCATGTTTAAACTAAGGAGAATTACAGCCCCCAAGTCTCAAATAAAGGCAACTCCTGTAAATAATGCAAGCTGCTCATCTGATTGAACATTCAGAAATCAAAAAAAGACATGTTTCATTTTAGCATTTATTAAACACACAGAAAACCTTTAAAGAGGAGGCAGGGGACTGCTCTCCAGAGATTCTGCTTGGGAAGATGTCCACATGACACAGGGCAGGACCACGCAGAGATCCCCAGGCTGCTGAAAGCCCTGGGAACAGCACAAATGTGTCACTGTGCTGCTTTTCCCAGACTGTGCAGCACAGTGGTAGCCCCACAAAGTGCTGTTCTGTAACATGTCATAGAAATTGGAGGACAAAGGAAGTGAAATTGCCTCACTGAGAAGCACAGACAGAAACTTTTGGCATTTTTTTTTCCCCCCCACACACACAACATAGCCACAGATACACTCTTCAGAAACACCAACAAGCTCCATCTGTCTTCAGGGACCATCACCAGACACCAACAAAATTGGACAAGCAGTCTCAGCTGCTTAAATCTGGTTAGTAAATCCAGAGGACAGGGATCTGGCACTAAGATACACTGCTGCTCAGAAATGGCAGTGATGAAATTCAGGAAAAAGAGCATTTGTTTTAGTTTTCAACACTGCAAAAGTTGAATCAAGTAAACCAGAAGCCTTCTCAGTAGAAAAAGCCATCAGTGTCTCCTGAACAGATCAATTTAAAGATAAAGATAACTCACAGCATTGCACCCTCCCTGGTTTAGCCATCTCTCTGTTTTACAGCCTCATTGGTTACTGAAGTGTAACTGCGGCACTCTGAGTGACCAGCTACCTTCCAGAGACAGAAAGCATAGCATCAGTTTGAAAAAAATGCTCTTTTTAAATGGCTTTGTAATTGTCCAAGCCTCTAGAAATAATTCTGAAATGTTAATTCTGGTGTGGGGAGAAGAAAATTAGAAAAGTCTGAGCCCAACTGCTTAAAGAGCACGTGCCTTCCATTATCTCCACCCACGTCTCTCCATCAATGATTAGCAACTCTGGACATTCTTCACAGTCAGGAAGGGCAACGTGGGAGGAAGACAAAAAGTCCACTGGAGAGACTAGTTTGGACAAGATAATTACAGGGATGCAATTAATCTTCTGTTTCCAGCCAATCAACTTTTCAACCCTCCCTCTCACCCTGCACATTTGACTGTTCAAACAGCTAGAATGTAACTCCGTGGCAAGTTGCGCACTTCCCCATTTGCTTTGCTTCTGCTTGAATCTCAGCTGCAGCTTTGCAGCACAGTCCTCTGAAAAGGAGAAGAAGAATGAAGCAGAGAGAAGAGGGATTCCCCAGAGAACATCTGTGGAGGTCTCACGTTGGCCATGGTCACTGTCTGATTGTTTTGGAGCAGTTTTACCCATTCTGAACCTCTTCTCTTAGGCAATTCTACTTTTAAATTTCAGTGAAAGAGCACACAAGGCCAAGGTTGAGACTTTTACAACACATGCTTTATGTAACAAAAACTGAATGCACACGTTGCAGGCTTCAGCAAGCAAAGTTCTCCAAGCACACATTAAGTGGCACAGAACTATCTGACTGCTGTATCAATTAACATCTCAACTGCTGATAAAGATGAGTTTCAACAGCTTTAAACCCAGCCTCTTTCCCCACTCCATGGATCATCTCAGCAGTGTTCTGCAAACCAGGAAGGAGATGAGGTGAGGTTAAATGGTATTTGTAAGCAAAGAGGCACATTCCTTCTCTAAACGTGAAGCTGGCACAATGAACACAGTCCTGAGAAGATAAGTGAGGTCACAGGGTGCAACCTCCTGCTACCAAAAGCAACCGTGTCTTATACTCCCAGACACTGCACAGTCAAGTTTCATTTTCAATCCACTTGGGAGTTCGGTCCCAACTACACCTACTACAAGGTTACTCCAGTACTTACCTCCTTAACACAACCAAGCCTCCAACTGTCAGATTAAGCCCATTTAAGGCCAGTTCACCTCATAAGCTCTTGTGTCAACACTGCCTTCCCATACTGATCTTTAGCCACTGCTGGCCTCCCTCCCTAGCGTATTTACAGACAGCAATCACCTCACACCCAGTTTCTGAAAAATCTCATCTGGATTCTTCTCACAAACGGAACTGCTTCCTCGCAAGCTATGGAGCAGCCTGTTTGTATATCACAGCTGCACCTGACCACCATGCTAGGAAATAAGACTTCACTGTCCCATGCACCACATAAACAGGGAGAGAATTTGGTCTAAGGAACTCAGGATCCTTACCAAAAAGATAAAGCAAGAGAGGAGCGTAAAAAAAAAAACATGATTCATTTTTATAACAATAATTCACCAGCCAAGTTCACAACTTTTGCTCTGTGACCAACTCTGAAATCATCAATTTAAGGAGACACACCTGGACTCTCGCTAGGAACTCTAGCAAGGCTTTAAAACTGATTCCCACCCAGCACACTGGAAGGCCACATAAGCCTGGAAAGACAGCTTTCCAGCTGGACAGATGACAATACGTGCCATGCCTGCTTGATCACCGATAAGTCAAGCTGCTTGTTGGTGACCAGCCAGCCAGCTGGCCTTGTCCTCAATCTTAGCATTCTGGCAGGCTCACAGATTTCCAGTTCAGAGATTAAAACCAAGGGGAGCTAGTCAAAGTGACACTGCTCTGTTCACTATCCCCCACTGACAACCAGACAGGCTACTTTACTCTGGTTCTCTTTTCCAACTGCCATCAAGCCTGTATCAAGAGTGTGGAAAAAAAGCTGATGCAAGCAGCACAAACAGTCTTGTCTACAGAACTACTTCCCCAGGTTAAACTGTCTCTCATAAAGCTTCACCAAGAAGAGCAATCAGCAACCATCTTCTGGACAGCTATGTTGGCATGGCATCCACCAGAACGAGCTTGATCTCAGCCTCAGCCAGATCATAGAAGGTGCATTTATGCTTAAATCAAAGTCAGAAACATCCAAAATGTTCATGGGACACTTGAATACAGGCTACTTACAGCACCACAAGATTTGGGGCCCCCATTGAAGAGCGTACAGGCAATCCTCACTACTTCTGCTTCCATCTTCCTCAAACCAGGGAATATATCCGGATGGAGAGGATTACTCCAGGCAAACTCCTCATACACCTTCAGAAAACAAAGACAAAAAGTTACCCTTGCAGATGAAGCACTGAATTATCCATGCAGATTTGGGAACTCGCCATATACACTGTATAAGCAAATTGGCTGCATTT
>NW_010300047.1:2683-15863 GCF_000700745.2 Antrostomus carolinensis | reverse complement strand
GTAGCTACAGTTGAGAGATTAAAAAAAAAAACCCTCACTTGTTTTTCTAGGGCATTCTGACCTCTGGAGTGATGCTATTAACATAACAATATTACTTTTAGTAAAGACAGGTTGAATTGTTTAGCTATTTTTTAAAAAGCACACAATACACACCCTGTGATTGCTTTACATAAAGCAGGCCAAAAAAATTACTTTCCAGAACTAGTTTTCAAGTTTACTATTAAAGGTGAAATCTGAAGCAGCTAGAAAAGCCCAACTGCCCATTCACACGGCAACAAAAGTGGCCGTGGAAACCCGTATTTCATGCTCATTCTGCAACTACAGGCTCTTGGGATAAGGCTGGAATAGGCCAGCTCCAACCTCCTGCAGCCAAGATCAAAAAGTAACTGCAGGGATGTTAAAAGAAATACAGCAGAAAAAACAGCAAATAATCAGCACAAATAGAGAGAATGTTTCCACAACACTCAATCCAAGCTGAGGCCCCTCTAGAAAGCCTGCTCTGATCTTTATGTTTCCCCAGAAGTGGCAAAGAAAATGTCAATGAAAACACTAATAGCAACAATCAAACAGAGCTCAATACAGCTATTAAAAAAGCTGTTCCCAGGAATAAGAAGGCTAGACTTCTCTTTCTAGCAAAAAACCTCTTGAAGTAATACATTTGAAATCAGAACTTCGGGCTGTTCAAGTTACCTTCTAACCTTCTTAAAGGGAAAAGTTCCTGAGTAGGTAAACAGACCTAACAAAGACACCACTGAAGCATGTTCCATTGTTGTAAGATTTGGATGGCCAAAAAAATGATTTTACAAACTTCTTTAATTAAACCAAGAGGAATTCAGTTATGCTCAGTGAAGCTCTTCCAGTCTAAAGTCCCAAAGCCTCCCACTAACAGGACAGTCAGGGATGCTTTTACCCTGGCCTGCAGCAAAGGCACATCTGTCAGTGAGCTTGCTGAAGCTGATCTAAGGCAGTTTTATGCCTCCTACCATTCCCTGAATTAGAAAGTCAGTACCAGTGTCAAGTTCACTTGTAGTCAGCTTCTTACTTTCTTAATCAAAACAACATCTCATTTTAGTGGATCCTAGTTTTCCCTACATAGTGTTTTTGCAGGGACAGCCACTTGGCCAGCTTTACACTATTCAGATGCTTTACTAATAATTCCCCTTCCATCTACATTTCCCCTAGGCTCTGTCTTCATAGTTGGGCAGTCCTAGTTTCAGATCTTCGCCATTTATTTTGAAAGATGGTGGAATAGTGTTGAGGGGTTTCTGGTCACCCTGAAGATTCTAAGGATACCTGCAAAGATGCAAAGTTAGACTGCTTGCACTTTACCTTCACTAGCAGACGGGTGAGTTTCTCTTCACCGCTGTACACAGTCCCAGAGACTTTCCCATCCTGCCAACGTACATCTCCTGAAAGAGAGCACATGCTTGCAAACATGGCCATTCTCAGAAAGTATGTAGATGTGCACAAAGAAGTCCTCCCACCAGTTCTGCAGATGAGGATTCAGCTTTTGAGATTTTGCTGATGAGGAACTAGTATGATTTTTGTGCCAGAGAGATAGCTGTGTGCAATGCTAAGCCTCTGGCATCATGTATCCCATGAACTTAGCAAACTGCAACTAAATGACGACTAAAGAGTCAGCACATAAACAACATCTAGCTGCAGCAAGCAGTTATATTAACATATGTAATCCACTTAATCTCCTCTCAGTCTCCCAAACCTGCTGTCCAACCAACTGAACTCTACAGTGGCTAAAGTTAAAGCCACTGTCAAAGAGCACCCATCACCACTGTAAGCTGAGAAGAGATGGAAAGGCCAAGTTTCTATTGCTAAAATCTACAATGCTGGCTTGCCTCAAATAAATTTCACCTAAAACAATATGCTGCTGAAGCTTTAACAAACAGTGGATGGAACAGCATCAGCAGCACACTCTGTTGAAAAGTGTTTCAGCCCACTGCCCAACACGGTGGCACCTTCAACCCACTGTGTTTCAGCCCAACACGATGGCACCTTCAACCCACCGTGTTTCAGCCCAACACGATGGCACCTTCAACCCACCGTGTTTCAGCCCAACACGATGGCACCTTCAACCCACCGTGTTTCAGCCCACTGCCCAACACAATGGTGCTTAATGAAGTAACTTTCTGCCTCCAAACACCCCAGCAGTGTATTTCTGCTTGTTTGGTTATCTGCTCCCTTTCCTAACTGTTAGCCCCCCCTTCATAAAACTCAATGGCATCAGCTTCACAAGCATATATATAGGGTGAACATAGTCACAATCCAACCCTCATTTCCAAGCAACTTCCAAGGAGAGTGCACATGGGCGGGAAGGAGAGGGCCATAGGAAAAGAAAAAAGGAAAGAAGCACCCAGTGAAGGAAGGAAATAATCATTTGAGGGAAAACACAGACAGAAGCTACATAAGCAATTCATAAAAGTAGAAAAAAATAAGTTGTTACAGGATATTCGACTGTGAAACTGTTTCTGAATTTGGAGTAGATGCATTGTTGTAGCAGAAAATTCAAGGCATTTCTTAAATTTGGGATAGAAGCAGGGCAGTCATATCTTCTCTGAACAGGAAGCCACTCAAATGTGATCACTACAAGTAATAGGTACATGCATCAGGGTGGAGATATTTAGATGAGTGAGGCAACTCAAATTAAGTTTCAGACACTGCTTATGTGGACTCAAGCCATCATGACTTCGCCTTCCTTAAATGGTGTTTTCAAGGTGCAAACCATTATGACTTCAATTAAGAGAGACAGTTTTGGAAATTCCCTAAAAGTTCTGCTTATAAGTTGTGAGGCTTTTTTCACTGAGAGTATTCCCTGGGGCTTCACAGAAAACACATTTCTGGTAGAAGTCAAACATTGAGGCAGTTGCTCAGAAATGTAATCAAAAATGCATTCAAATAATTTCCTCCATATTTCTCTTCTCCTCAACACTTCCATCATCAGTCTAGAACTCTTGGGGAAGGAACACAATTTCAGTGTAAATATCCAAACACAGTATTAGAAGCCATCAATACTAATCTTAGTCACTTCCAGAAGGAAAACAGACAAAAACTGGCAAACAAAGAACATCAGGGAAGAAATATTTAAGATGAAACCCATGAGCAGGAGTCATTAGATCTCATTTAAGAGTAAGTTTAATGTTATGTCTATGAAAGAGACCTACCTCTGCCGCAGTACAGACTCGCATTCATACCTTTTAAGCTGTACTCTTTCATCTTCTCTAGTACTTCAGGCTGGCTCATGCCTTGTTCCGGCAGTGCTTTGATATAATCCTTTTCATCTTTCAGGAAGGATAAACTGGAAGTGACATCATTCAGGGCTTCATCAATCTTCTTTTGAATCTAAAAAGAAAGGAGGAAAACCCTATCAACAATGGCACTGGCCGTATTATAAACCATTGTTGAGTGCATGCAAGATAGAGCTTACTAGCTACATCCATACTATTGAGCAGAACAGATCGGAACTGTTTCAGTTCTAGGACCAAAAAGCATGGAAAAGTTGACAGTCAGACAGTTCAACTTCCTACCCACCTCTCCCTCTAAAAACAAGCTGCCTGGAATGGTGAACTGGCATGTACTAGTCTCTAAACCACACTGGGAATTGCTTATGGGAACGCTAGCTGGCACAGCCCAGAACTGCGCCAGGTAACCACTACGGGTGATGGCAGAATGGCACTTGGGCCGCTGCTTGGCTGCGTTTCATTTAACAGCACTGACACCACCACCACAAGGTTCAGACAGAGTACGTTCTTTACTGGGTACCAGTGAGCAGTGGGAGCTTTAAGCCTCTTCCTTAATTCCTTTCCTGAGCTCGAGAAAACAAAGCTCAAGGCAAAAATACTGCATTTTTATCCACCAAACCTTTTTAAGTCACAGGTTTTCATTTGTAGAAGTCTTCAGATGCATTCTCTTCTGTACCTTGTCTCCTCTACCATCATACACATAGTTTAGAAACTCACAAAAATAGAGAGAAACAATAAAGAACTCTCCACTACAAGCACAGTTAGGAGATTTCTTTTCTCCTACCCACACCTTATATTCGGGAGGCCCAGACTTCTTCTCAAGCACATTCCAAAGTAGAGACTCTTCTTTCAGGCAACACATGCATTGGGATATCATCATCTTTAAAGACTTTTGGACATTGGAATGCCTCAAAGTCAAGGCCTCCTGTAAGCCACTGATAGGTTATCAGGTATCAGCCTACCAAAGAGCAGCAACAGTACACAGATGGGACACACCAGGAGTCCTTTGGCATGCGAGAGCTTAACAGCACTAGACCTGAGAAGATAAGTCTGGATAAAATAGGGACTGTATACAAGGGGCCTGGAAGATGTCCTTTTCTAACAGGTAGACAACAAATATAAGCAGAAGAGAACAAGTCATTAATTCATCTCATCAAAGGCTACTCAAGTCAGATGGTGAAAGTTGGGGCACTTAACATGATATCAAAGCAGGATGCTAGTTCTTCCAGAGGGCTGGGGGGGACGGGGGGAAGGAACACCACATGAGAACTGCTTCCACGTCCACAGCAAAAGGAAGAAGTTCCTCTCTGCTACTTTCATTTGATAAAACTGCCTATAACTGACCTGACCCCCTGAATCAGTGTGTAAATCTGCCAACACATCAAGCAGAAAGAAGGGCAATCATCAAGTGTGATAACATCATTTACTAGGTAAAATAAACCAAGCTGTGCATTTCTCAATCATTAAGTCGTTAACATGCTAAAACATGCTGACATTTCAGTTTTGAGTTTTTATGCCAAAAATAACCCATCTCCCAAACATTAAAGCTTGTCTCATTTTAATGATTACACAAGCTTCTGATATCTTTGTGCTATAATGCTAACTACTGCTAACAGGTATCTGAGCTCTAGACTAATCATGGCCAGTCATCTGATTAATAAAAACTATCTTTCTGTGTTGCACAACAAACATCTGGCTATCTCACACTTGCTCAAGAATAAGACATTGTTTCAGAAGAAAAAGTCAAGCTCAATCTTGTCCCCTTCTTCCATAAATAAATTTATTTTCTTAAAATCTAATGATAAGGAAACGCTACTGGAAAATTCTACCTACCGATTCTTGGTTTAAAAAAAAAACAAAACAGTGGCACCTCCATTTTATGAGGGTGATACTATGACAAAAAGACTAGGCAGAAATTATTACTTTCATTAAACCAAGTGGCAGCAGAAGATCTTCCAGACCTATATCCTTGGATCTTTATGATCACAGCAACACGACAGCAAAGATGCACAGAACTGTAAGGTCTCAGAGAGTACTATTCAGGCCCAAACAAGGACCAGGGATAATTAATATTAAGAAAAGTTGTTCAGATACTTACTATAGCCCCAACAAATGGCATTTTTCTCAGTAGTTTAAAGAACTGTTTTTTAATTCGAGATGTTAAGCCTGAAAGACAAAAGTCAGAAATTAACCTAATACGACTCAAGAAACAAACAAACAAAAAAATGGACTCGGAGCTCAATACTTCTGATACAGCCGACGATACAGGCTCAGTACTTCTGATCCAGGCTAAAATAACACAGTGACCAAGGGGACATGGTGAGACAGGTTAGTATATCGAAGAATAAAGTACAGAAATGGGCCAGGCCACAGAAACATCTAGCTTGCAGAACAGTAGCCATCTTCAGGAATCAATAACTTGACTCGTTTTCTTACTTATATGAAAATTTGCACTCACATGGGGAATTTTATAGAGAAGAGAGGGACTCTAGGATTTGCTAAAGCCAAGGTCTCCAGCAAAAAGGGAAAATAATTCTGGGAATTCTTTTCTGTACTTTCAAACCAGAATAGTACTGTAACATGAAAACACACAGCAACATGAAACAGGCTCTAAGACTAAGGAGGAAATAGTAGTTCAGTCATAACATAACAAGGATTCACTCAGTGTCTGTCCATCCGATATAGGAAACACATGATGCAATGGGAGGCGACTCAGGGGAAAGGGATGGACAGTGGGAAGAGCAGAAATTCCACCACAGTCCAAATACTGAAATGAGAGAAGCCACTCATGACAAACACCGGAAAACTCCCGGGGTACCTCTAAAGGCAGGAATGAAAGCAGGATGACACAGATGCTTTACAGCCACCAAAAATGCCTTCTGAGTCCTACATACATTTCAACAGAGCACCAGCAGTTACAGGACAGATCAAGAGAAAAATAAACAAACTCTTAAATCAACCATTTCAGGACTTTGCAATTTTATCTACATCTTCCCCACCACTTCATACATATTTCACATACTTTGAAAAGCTACAGAAGGACAGTAATCGCAGTTTGGCACATTCTGTAGCAAATGCTCATTAACATTTCTGTTGCACACTTCAGTGTGCACACTGTTACATTAACTTCCACAGTAAGAGAAGACTGGAAACCCCTGAAAAATTCAGACAATCTAATCAGATCTTATAACAGATAGTCAATAGTTAAAAAACACCACTGTTCAACAGTACAAATACCAGCCAAGAAGTTAACATAACCCTGTACTGAGCAAAAGCTTCATACCATTTTGTTCCTTCCATAGATGTTCCCACTATTCAGCTCCTCCCATCTTTAAAAGGAAAAAAGGCTGGTTGAGGAATAGAGGCACAGAAGTAAACATCAAGTTAAAGACTCAGCTATTTTTAACAAACTGCCACTGGAGTGTAACCCTAAGGCCTGTGGGAACTGCAAAGAAACATGTTCTCCTCTGAGAACAAAGTAGTTATCTCTGACCATCACACAGCCAGAGAAAACAGCACGATCATCATAAGACATCTCAGTGAAGAGCTGTCAATATCAGAAACTGCTCAAAACAGGAAGATGCACCAGAAAAGGAAAAAAAAAAAAAAAAAAAAGAAAGGATAAATCCACACACCACCACCACATGCAATTATCTTGAACATCCTGAGGATGAAACATGCCTCCAACATCAAATCAAAAACACGTCTCCTCCCCCAGCAGGAAGGCAAACAATCAGGAGCAAGAGTTATCCAGACACTTTTTACCAATGACTAAGTTCACAAGAACCCAGCTCTCAGATAATCTTCCCTAGGTTTTGAGCAAGAACAGAGCGTTGCGACAAGTAAATGGTTTAGCCAAAAGCAAAAAGGAGACGAGGGGAAGAGAAGGAGATGCAGGCGCATTCCAGGCTGGCCTACCGCACCCTCTGAAGGAATGGAGGTGTTTCATTGATCAGACAGGCCTTAACCATAATTTGGAAGAGGGTTAGTACTATTTGTCAGCAGAAGGCCTGTTTTAACAACTGTTTGGCCTTGGTTCATCCTCATTCCCTGCACTATTTAGGAACAACTCTGTCCCCCCTCTCTTCCCCCCAAACAGAAGAAAATCCCCCATTTCAAATACTTACTCTCGGACTGAAAGAGAAAACCATGCAGCCATATGCTTATAATTGTAGAAGAAAACGTCAACCCAATCAGTTGCCAGGGCTCAAGTCCATCGCATTGGGCATTCACAAAGCTCGTTGCTTTCTCCCAGTACATCTGGAGGATTTCCTTGTAGGAAATAATAGCATCCTGCACAAAAGAAAATTAGACTGATATCAAGAGAAGTTCAAATGCACACAAATAGGGCATCAAGAAGTCTATGAGTCTATTTAAAAGGTGCTTTTCACAGTATGCAGAGCCCATGCTTTCCTTAATTCCTGTAAACAGAAGAGGTAGGAGACAGCTGTCATTCATCTCTAGTCAAGACCTACTGAAAAAAATACACATCTTGTGAGATTTCAAACATTCAGACAAATAATATGTGCAAGCTTCACAGTCCCAAGACTCACCACCAGATCTTACCATGACCCAAGGAAGGGACTGTGTCAATATATTTTCCAAGGAATTATTAGGTGGCAAGTGAAGACTGAACTACTACAATACACCTGTCAGAGGAGCCACTATTCATCAAGTTGGACTGGATGATCTCCCGAGGCCCCTTCCAACCCCTACAATTCTGTGACTCTGTGAAGTACCACCAAAATAGAGCAAAATAGGTCTATTAAGTACCCAGGGCTGGATTTTTAAAGAAAACATAAGTTTAAGACCTAATTACTACTTTCCATACAAAGGGAGGACAGAAGAGACAAACACTGCTGCTGCCAAAAAAAAACCAGAAAGCTGTGATGCAACAACAATTACAATGTCAAACTAGCAATTAGTGTCACGACAGAGCCCAAATACCTAATCAATATCTTCAAAGCACACTCCCTTCAAGGGTCTCAGAAGAACAGGGCAGGGAAAATGGAAAATGGATGTACACAAGGGAAAAGGATCGTTTCCCCCCTAAACAGGGGTCTTCAGTACAATTGTCTGGAAAAAGGTTTCACGAGGTAAGAAGAAGCCAGGTAATCATAGAATGTCAGGGATTGGAAGGGACCTCAAAAGATCATCCAGTCCAACCCCCCTGCCGGAGCAGGACCACCTACAGTAAGTCACACAGGAAAGCGTCCAGGCAGGTTTTCAATGTCTCCAGAGGAGACTCCACAACCTCTCTGGGCAGCCTGTTCCAATAATAACACCTTGTTTGGAGCTATGACCAAAAATAAGTATTTGGGGGGTTTGTTGCACATTACAGACAAAAGCTTGTGCATTTTACTTTACTTTTTTTAAAGCTTATTCAGCCACCTCCCTCCCCCCGAGGGCCCTCTTCCCAGCCCTTCTCTCCTTTAACCTACTGTGAAGCCCAGCTTTTCCCAGTTTTGCTGAGGAGGTTTTTTTGGGGGGCAATCATCAGCACTACAAAGCTTCACCCTCCTAACAACAGAGAAAGCATACGAGGTCTTTCAAAAGATTTGTTCATAAACCTTGGAAGGAATACATCCTTGATACCTATATGCCGTCATAGTCTTGGTGGGTTATGGATGGATATAAATAAACCACCAAATTAAAAACTGCTAAAACTTCCCTTTACAGCACTCTCTACAGATCTCGCTTCTAGGTCAAGTCAACAACAGAAGCAGGGGGGGGTTTTGTTGGGTTTTTTTTAAGGTCACATTTAGGCGTAATATATTATTTCAATACCAGTAGAGAGGTTACAAACAGCCTAAAAAAAAGTCAAATTCTTCCAAATAATCAATGGAAAAAGGCAAGATTCCTTACCAAAAAAACCCCACTAATGAATATTCACTACTTCAAAAAAGCAGTAGAATGCCTGTAATGCAAGAGAATTTTAAAATTAAGCAGCTCAAACATAAAGCTAAAAAATTGCAGCAAAACAACAGTGTCAACCCATCACAGAGGATTTATATCACTCACGTCCTAGCACAGGCTGAAGGACACAGACTGAACTGGGGAAAAGCAGGTCTCCTCACAAGAAACAGCACTCAGCTATGAGAAGTCAAATTAGCTCCCAATCATCTGGCAAAGGGTAATTTAAAAATACACCAGCTACTTCAGCCTTAAAAACAAGACAGCCACATAAACCATGGCAATTAGGCAATGTCCTAGGTAATGCCCAGTCCTCCAATCCAGCCACCACAAAGTCGATTTAAGCCTAAAATTTAAGGGAAGAGCTATCTTTTCCAACTAACCAGGGATGGTACTTAGGTTTCATTGATTTTGCACAACGTTCTCAGAAAAATCCCTGGAAAGGCCTGTTTAACCAACAACAGCGACTTTGGTTCACTGCCTAGGAGCTGATGCCAGGATACCATCCAGTTCTAGGACTGCACTTAAAGGATGGAAACAGAGCCACGAATGTGCTGGTGCCTCAATACTCAATAACTGTTCTCAACTGATGGCAAGAAAATGCTGCAGCATCAAATATAAAGTGAGCTGTGCTTTTTTTTTTCTTTCCTGAAGATGGAGGATACTGGAAACTATAAGCCCAAAATAAAAATGGAACATGGCCTTCTAGACAGCAGTCACTTAAGTTAATGGCCAAGTTCAAATAAACAAACCTGGCAAGAGACTGATGTCACTTTTGGAAAATGCTCTGGACACAAGACCATAGCCAACCACATATTTTGTCAAATCACACACTCCCCACTGAAACCACTGCATTCTACAGCACATCAGCTTCCCACTAGGATGGGAGGGAAAAATAAGTCAGTTTTTCTAGATGCAATGAATAGCAGAGGCAAATCTTGCATTCTATCACAAGGAGAATAAGCAAACCCTCGGAAAAGCCCTTCCATCCTCTCTTTTCTGAGAGCCCATCAAACCAGTGCTCTGGTCTGTGAATTCAGACCGCTTGACCCCAAACCACAGGTGACCTCAAGCCAAGCGCAGATGGGACTTGACACCACAGTAACCCCAGTGTCCAGCGGCACAAAGGTATTTTCTCAGCCAGATAACCAGCAAAAAAGTCTCGGGTGCACAACAAAGACATCACGGGTGAACAAGCAGCAGCCACGCTCCTGCTCTTAGCCTACTGTACAGGCATGCCTCTACCTCTGCTCACTTTTCCGTTACCAAGATGCAAGACAAAATATTCTACCTTCAGTTTACCCCAAGCTAGAAGCGTGCACACCGGCACTGACATCTGGTAACTCAATGGTAGGGTCAAGTTCTGAACAAATACGACAAGATTTTCACAAAGTCCATTCTAAGCCATTGAAGAATTTCTTTCCCTTTCTTGCTTTAAAAAAAAAAAAACCAATCTGAGATCACAAAGAGTTTTGCCAGGGTGAAGTTCTCTCTGTATTTCTCACTGTCTCCTTCTTTAGTCATTTCATGCTCACAAGAGTTTGAAGGATGAGATTGATCAACTTAGGAGGATACTAAAAAAAAAGCAATTAAAAAAACAGTGAACATTGGCATGGTAGATGAGTTAGCAACAAAATACATTTCTCAGCTCCCTGGCTACCTAAGCACTCAGTGTTTTTAAAGTGCCTCTTTGCCCCAAAGTATCCAGCAAGATATTAGAGACCTCTGCTTTTCGAATCACTAACTTAATCCCCAAAAAACCAGAGGGCATTTAGAAGGTTGCATTCAAACATACTCTGTTTTTATTACACCCAGCAACATGTGATTGCAGCCTCACCGCTGCGGTCCTGCACCACTTCCTCATTTCACAGGGAGGACGCGGGGGTAATAAATATGTTGCCTACATTCAGCAAAGCCATTTGAATCCCTTCCCCTGCAGCCCTGAAGGAGCTGCTCATAACAGAGTAAAAAACAAGGTTGTTGGGTTTTTTCCTAATCAACTTCAGCCAAAAGAAACATTCAGTAAGAAGGGATGCACTTCCAGCTTTGCAGGATTATGGCATCCATTCACCCCTGCTATTACCACTCTCCAAGCTTGGCTAAAGACAACAAGCTGGCCTGATTTTAGGCCTATCTACAGGACAGAATTTCATGTAAGACAATAACCTGCCTATTTGTAAAGACATTAAAAAAAAAAAGGTTTCCCTTCCCATTAGAGGAGAGTAGATAAGCTGGTTTTATTTCCTTAAGAGAACCTTCCCCCTACAAAAGCTTCACAAGACACAGGATTATTTTACAAGCAGTCTAAAAACCCAATTTATGAGCACACTAAAAAGCATGGGGGGAAAAATCTCCACTGGAGGATTTGTTTTTAATTCTCAGAGCATTAAGACAGACCCAGGTATCAGACAAAATACTAATTGCTATCATTAGGACTTGCAGTGTTCATTTGTACCAATATTAATGTACTCAGCAACCCAAGCAGTTTACATCTTGAATTTTTAGCTTCACAGATTAAGAATACATCCTTAGTACTTTATTTCTAAAAGCCATTAGCTGGCTGAACTGGTTCCAGGGATAGCAGTTATGCCACTACAAAAGACGACAAATTAACTGCAGTAATGCTCTTCTGTCCCAGATGAGGACAGAAAAGAGATGGCAAAAAAAATGCCAAAGCTAATCAGAGCAGATTTCACAGTTTTGCCAGAACAGCATTTCCTCAGCTAAGAGTTTTAGGACTTAAATAAGCCTAAAAAAAAACAAAAAAAAAAACAAAAAAAAAAAAAAAGAGAGAGAGAGAGAGAGAGAAAGGCAATAAACTGATAAACTGGAGGGCCTCACACTTTTGTTACAAGTGCCTCCTGTTTCTGCCACTGTAAGGTGGAAGCACTGTTCAAGTTTACCTGTAGGAAGAGTAGGAAAAAAGGTTTTATCAGCAGAATCTTCCTTCCCCCAGGAGAGAATCTAAAGCAGGCTACAGAATAAAAAGTAGCTTTTAAAGGCAAGTTTATTGAATAGCACGACTTTGGCTCACTGTGCAAGTAGGAAGTGCTAAGATCTAATCACATCCTTAGCTTTCACCTGAATCCACACATTTTCCCAAACCAGGGATCTTTTGACAGTCTCCCTATGCCCAAATGTTAAAGTCTGCGTTTGCCATTTCTCTTGCCTCAGTTCAACAGAGCTGATGAATGAAGCAACGTGCTGCACGTAGTAAATCAGGGCAGAGGGAGACGCTCATTGTGACTGCACGAGCTAGGTCAATTCAACTCTGGTTAGAATAACACTCGGAACACAAGTATTGCTGGTGTAATTAAGGCCTGTGCTCCTATGCAACAAGTTTTTCCCAAGAGAAGACTTCCCAACCGATAATAAACCTGCAACAACACAGCAGTTTCATTTATTCATTCCGTTCCTAAGAGGAAGGAAGACTTCAATTAGCTATGCCTTAGCTTACACCCTGTTGCCTGTACAAGCTCTGGCCACAAAAGGCACGTCTGACCAGTATAACTACCCAGCATAACTGGCCTAGCCGCAGGCGAGTACTGGACTTGCAGCCTTCAGCCAGCCACCTTCCTACCAGAGAGCTGGGGACTGGGATTGAGCAATGCCACCACCTCAGCCTCCAAGGGTGCTCACTGCTGCACGTGCCTGCAGTGTTTTGATTCGCACCCCAGTAATGAATCTGCTCCTCAGTTCCTCCCTGCCACCCCCAGCATGACAAAGAGCTTTACATAAGCACCGGGCAGAGGATATTTGTTAGTCAGCTCCTAATTACAGCTCCAAGTTTGGACTGCTTGCTGCCCTCCCCACCCCCTGCTCCATCAAGGGATGTGGGCACACAGAACAATACCAGACACAGGATTTCTCAGAAATCAAGAATCATGAACCTTTAGATGTACAGGCTGAACTATGTGAATGTGTTTTTCTTAAAACAAATTCGGGTCCTCCTCATCTTACCACAGCTTCCTGGTACCACCAGCTTCCTCTGCATTGCATTTATTTCCACCACT
>NW_010300047.1:0-2647 GCF_000700745.2 Antrostomus carolinensis | reverse complement strand
TGGGGTTTTTTTGTTTGTTTGTTTTTTTCCATATACAGTGTATGCAAAATGAATGTATACATACTATCCCACCTGCCCAGAGAGTTCCAGGGAAGTGGCTAGACAATGGCTAATTATAGCTTCAGCACAAAAACAAACAAGGCAGCAACTCATAGTAAGACCAGTAGCAGAGAAGGAACACAAAACTACCAAATCAGTATGGAAAAAGGACGATTCAAGACTCAAAAAATGTGTAGTTTTATGAGAGCCCAAAGAACATTCAAAATTAGGTGCAATTTCAAATTTCATTTAACCCAAAACACGCATAAGATGTCATTACCTATTGTTCATTTTGGTCACTTCAAGAAACCAAATTATAGAAGCAAAGTTTCTGCAAACATCTGTGCACACTCCAGGTAGCACAGATCTCACAAGAGACAGGATTCACTCAATAGATGTCCTGTGTGAACCCATTACAGATCTCCTTGTGGGTCACCGAAGGTGCAGTTTCTGCAAGGAAACATTCCCCTTGTGCTGGGACCCATCTTGTCCATTCCTCCACTCAGCATCCTCTCAAATGCAGATCACATGGTCCTTTCTACATGCCTTCTGGAGAATAAAACAGCTATTTATTTGAAACATTCTGCAAGTAGCTCACTGCCATGCAGAGGTACACACACCGTTAAAAAAATAAAGTCTTGGCAGGAGCTGTCTGGAAGAAGACAATAGCATGGCAAGTGTTCTGGGAACAAAGGCAGCACCAAGACCTGGCACAGCTTCCTAGCAGGGTTATACAAGGCCCTGACAAAACCCCTAGTATCAGCACAAGCGGAATGCAGCTATTAGGCAGGCCCTGCTCTTGGGCAACTTTGACCACAGCACAGGACCCTCAAAAAATACCAACACCAGCACACAAAATCCTTCAGCCCCTGCAATACTTGGTCACATGCCCTTCCCGATATGCGGCATGGATGGATCTTGATGAGCTAAGAGGAGCAAAAGAAATGGAAATGCTCCAAACACAAGAGCTTCCAAGTGACTGTTATCTGTTAATTTCTAGGAAATGCAAATCTTTCCAAAAAAGATCACCACAATCACCACAGCCCACTGCAGAGAGACTAATACATGTGCTACTATATCAATCAACAGAATCCAAACCTGTTACACGTCCTGCTCTAAGGACAGTACCACAACATACTTCAAAGCCCATATCGCTACACTAACCAGTAAAGAGCCACAGCCATTTAACCAGTACACAAAGAGGTTCCAGTACTAAATACTCCAGGAGGAAGGCCTCTTGATACTGGAAAAGGAATGTCTTTGACCACCCGGGGCGCAGGGAACAAGAGCAATAGTTCTAGATTAAAAATTCACCACTTCATTTCCAAATACTAAAGAGTGTGAACAGATCAGGCCTCCTGAAGCAGCCCTCACCGCATGTCGGGGTCTGCAGTGGGCAACAATTGGTGCAAGAAGAGACTAGACTGAAACTACACCTTTTAATTGCTAGAACCATGCATTTGGCAAGAGACAAGCAGCACCTCAAAATTCTTACTCACGGAAATAGGATCTACTGAATCCCTTTTGCCAAGATAGTCACAGCAAGGTTCTGATCACTGCCACACCAGTCAAACCACATGCACACAATAAATGCTGTGATTAGGTTTATCTTAACACCACCAAAGAGTGGAAATATGCACTGAAGAAGTCAAAGCTAAGGAGAAAGGCATTGTCTCAGCAGATCCTCTCCTGCTCAGTTAGCAATTCAATTATAACCTGTAAGGGTAGCAAGAGGGTGGAAAACTCTGTGCTTACCAGGCTGGAATTGCACAGCCCATGAGAGAAGCAAGATTTTTCTTCATTCCAGGTACACAAATTTGCAGTGCCTCGCAATCCCGTTTGCTAATGGCACAGGAAAGATTGCAGACTCAAACCACAATATTGGAAAAATGCCAAATATCAGTGTTTCTCCAGAGAAAGCTTCAGCCCCTGACTATACAGCCAACTTCATCAGCTTTCCAGAAGCCAGGAACCCTGTGCAAAAGCTGCCATCTAGTCTAATGAATAAAATAGCAAACCTGCACAGGTCTTCTAGACAGAGCAAGTAGCTGTTTTTTCCACAAAGCCCTGGCACAGAGAGACTGAGACAAGAACAGCCTGACCACACAGCATGCTTCCAGCAACCCCAGGCCAGTCTAGACCACACTGTGCACAAGGTGCACAGTATTTACTCATTTCCAAAAGAGCTAACTTCTGACAGCTAAAAGCAACGGACACACAAGCTGTGCAAGCTTTCAATCCTGTCCAAGGCTGCAAACACCAACAGACACAAGGCATGCCATGGGCCCAGCCTTTGTGCCCCACATGGAGGTGGTGACACACTGGCTGGGCACAGGTCCATGCCAGAGTGGGAAGAGGAAGCGGCATTTGAGTGTTTGGGCACCGACAGCCGCTCCCCGTGACCAAGTAGGAAAAGGCAGTCAGCCAGAGATGATGTTCTTTCATCAATCGTGGTAGCAGACATGATTTCAGGCACCTTCCTGGAGGAAAAAACAACAAAGATAGCATCTCTTCCAGGTTTAAGGTCTGAACATGCATGCCACACCACTGCAATATTTCAAGCAATCCTAGTTGCAACTGAAGAGTTTGCTTTCCTATTACTCCTAGC
>NW_010300046.1:0-18759 GCF_000700745.2 Antrostomus carolinensis | reverse complement strand
CACAGTGTGCCCCATGGTGTATGTCATCTCTCTTGACTCTTGGGACAGTTTCTTCACATGTTTCTCCAGGACTTCTGGTAGTTTTTCCACGGCCAAGACACAGGCTCATATAGAAGCAGAGAGACCGTCTTCAAATCCCTGCACCCAGATAAGCCACTTCGTTTACAGTTGGTGCCTCCTCATCCTCTTTTTATTCTACTGCTGCCAATGAATTGGTATATGATGCACATGGGTATTGTGCACAGGATTTCATCTGGGTCTTCAGTTAACTTCATGTCCCTCAGCTCTTGGTAAATCAGCTCCTGCACAGCCAGTTCCCTCAGGTACTAAAAATCCTTCTCTCCATGCTGACCTATTTGCATGGAGTGCATGTAATATCGTCCTTGAAGGGATACATTTCCTTCACATCTGCCAAGAGCCGCCTCCAAGGACTGGGGGTTGGTTCCCCTCTTGCAACTGATTTATCAGTGCCCGCTTCCTTAGAGAGGGATCCCAGCTACTTGGCTTCTCTACCCTCTAACTCCATGCCACTGGCCCCATTATCCCAGCATCTGAGTAGCCAAGTAATGAGGTACTCACCTTGGTAACGGGTGAAATCTTTTTGTATATCCTGCAGCTCACTCAGGGTTAGAGTTTGGGTGGTTATTGTACTGTCTCCATTTCCATCTTCCCTTGCATCCTCCTCCTCTTCCTCCTTAGGAAGGTCATAAGCTTGATCCCTCTGTAAATGTACTGGCTTTTATGTCCACTTCTTCTTCTGTACAGGGGCAGATGCTACTGGCATGTGTTGGTTCTCTAGGTCATCTGCAGTGCTTCTTGATGGGGTTGGAGTAGCTGCAGTCTCTGTCACAGGGCTTGGAGTTACAATGTGGTTAAATTGCCTGCTGAAGAGGTTGGACAGGCTGCAGTGTCTAGTGCTGAAGTTGAAGCAACTGTAGCAGGTGTTGGGGTTGGAGTATATACATTGCCTGCTGTAGGGGTTGGAGAGGCTGCAGTGTCTGTCTCCGAGCTTGAAGCAAATGGAGTAGCCACGGTATTGGTCACAGAGGTTGAGGTAACTGTAGCAGGTGCCAGAGTAACTCCAGCAGCAGATGGGGCGATCCTTCTGAAGTAGTCTGACATGCATTAAAACCTGGCATACATTCAGAACTAGCAGCACGATTATGCTCGTTTGACTATCCCAACAATAGTTGGGCACCAAAAAGACTGTCATAGTTTAATTTAGTTGGCAGCCAAAAAATATACTGCCACTTGCAGCCCCCCGCCCCCTCCTCCCTACCCAGGGAATCAGGGAGAGAACTGGAGGGGTAAAGGTAAGAAGACTTGTAGGTTGAGATAAGAACAATTTAATAATTAGACTAAAATAAAATTAAAATTGTAATAATAATAATAATGATAACAAATATATATATATGAGTGATGCACAGTACAATTGCTCTCCACCACCTGCTGATAATGATCCCGGGGGAGTGAAAAGGAACCCCGAAACTGAAATCACAATCCCGGAAAGCGAGCCCGAGTGATTCCCGGGAGAATCCCCCCACTTTCCAGTCAGCCCCGGTTAATATACTAAACATGACGTAATATGATATGGAATATCTTATTGGCACATCCAACTGTCAGTTCTGGGTTTTACTGACTACTACACTTTTCTTCTTGCCCATCCTTTCTAGTCCTCTGCTTTTGCAAACTGCCCAAGCACAGTGTCCTTGTATGTTATCAACATTCTTCTCATAACAATCTCCACTGAAACTAAACCACAATACTTTCTAGCTACTAAGAAGAAAATTAACCCTATCTTAGCAAGAACCAGAACACCTTTTAACATGTAATTTTTGTTAGCCTTGATGTTTTTTCTGTATGTGGTTAACTATTGTCATTTTTGAGGGTTGTGCCTTTATTTTGCTCTGTTCAGTTGCCATGTTGTCATTTGGACTTCCTGTCATTCCTTAGCAGGAAGCTGGGCAGTACTTCACTCAGTCTCGGTCAGAAAGTGCCATTGTGACTTTGAAAGGTTACATCTGTACTTGAGAGCCAGAGGTTTATTTTCTTAACCTGTATGACAACATTTCTGCTGTAAGTTAATGAAGCTTGCTCATTAAGTGAATTCTCAAGTTCATTGCAAACAGTAGAAGTCTTGGTTTTGCACTGCAGTGCATCAGGATTTTTTAATTCTTAGTTGCTATTAGAGCAGTGCTATCAAGTCACAACCTTTACAGCATCTGAGGTTCTGGCCTTTTTCTTTGCTTTTCCAGTGCTAAAAATGATAACTTGCAAAACAGAATGCATTGGAGGATAGGTCCTTGACAAAATATAACAGAAAGGAATATGTATTTTTTTTCTTAAATATTGTTCATTGTCAAAACAATCTTAATGATTTTCCCAGAGTTTTGTTTTGTTTTGTTTTGTTTTGTTTTGTTTTGTTTGTTTGTTTTCAGGCCTCCATCAGTTCTCATATTCACAGTAGTTTCTTTTGAAAATGGACAGCCTATTTTTCCTGCCATGGGCACAGCTGAACTTTGTCAGCTTGAAGGTTCAGCTCAAATGCTTTTGCATGGTTTGTTTTGTGTAAAGAGAAAGGATACCAAGAGAGTCAGTTTGGGAGAGAGGAAATAGAAAAGAGCAAAGAAAAAGAAACAGTGCTATAGAAATAAATACAGAAAAAAAGTAAGTATTTTTGGTTCACAGTAGCAATCCAAAATGCTTTTGGTTTAAGGTCTGCTTAAATACTACTTGTTTTATCGAACATCAAGTTTTCAGACTTCTGCTCAAATGTGTCTCCTGGACAAAGCTTTTGGTAACATAGGTAAAAATTACAAGTACCTTTGACTAAATGTGGTGATGGTATGAAACCCAACAGCAGCTTCAGAAACTATAGAGGGGCAGCTTAGTCTTCCTAAAATTTTTTTCTGGTCTTCTCTTACTATGTATTTGTCTTGTCAGATGATTTTGTGTAAAGACAAGATGAAAACATATAATTAATTAGTCTAACTTTGTTGCCTGAAGAGCTTTTGTAGACACGGCTTAAAAATCTACTATTCCTGATAGAAACAGCTCCATTAGATGAATATAAACACAGTGAATATAAGGAATAAGTAAATTACAACTTTTTTTGTTAATACTACATAATATGCCATATAAATCTTACCATTTGTGTTTGTTGATGGAAGGGAAATAATTTAAGAATTTCCAGTGGGAAGAAAAGGTAACATTTCTAAAAGGGTGTTTTTTTAAAAAAAATTATCTCTGTTGCCACTGCTCTGTAATGGAAACAAAAATTCTGAATTTGTTTGCAGTAAAAGCCCTACAGCATGTAAGACAATGAACAGACAAAGTGAAAATTTTCATTTTAGGACAAGAGATAGAATAAAATTTCTAACAGAATTAATTCTTCAGAACTATTCTCTTGATAAATGAAAACTGAAATGAGACTTCACGTGTGAATGTCTAGAAATTTATGTTTTCTCTAAGATTATTGTACTATATTTATGCTTTTAAAAAGAAACATCTCTCTTATAGGGTCTGGACACGTAAACCGGGTTGTGCTATGACCATATTATGTATCTATAAAAAGACACAGAATGGAGACACAAATTTAGTTGTACTTGAAATTTTGAGTACTGTTAGGCCCAAAGGCAGAGGAGAATAGAGGGAGTGTTAGGATGCCTGGATTTTTTTTCCCCAGTTATTAAACAAGTGACTGTGTAGATGCAGCAGCTCCTCTCCAAACAAACAAATAAACAAACAAAAATTCCAGTCTTTAGAAAATGCAATTAAGCTATCTTGCTTGTTTTGGACTTATTTTGGACTTATTATTTTGGACTACTTTTCATGTAGGAAAGGCATATGTTTCTTTGAGCATGTGCTCACAACTTCAGTCTTCTGAAACACCTTTGACTTACATTGAATTGGAGATATTCCCCCCCTGCCAGGGGCTCTTCCATGATATGTAACTCTGTGATTTTCCCAGCAACAACTTGAACTGGTCTGTGCTTTAATGTTGCCAAACAACTATACAGGTGAGGATGGGGATTCTCTCACCTGTATATCTCTGATAATATTTGCATATACAGTTAAGGCAAAGAGCAGAAAAGACACCTAGTTATGAATTCCCTTTGTTTTCTGCTACATATGAAAGTTTATTTCATGAGGAATTGAAAGTAAATATGTTTACTGGGAAAGGGAGTAGCTGTTCTCAAGATGTTGTAAATTTAGCTGTCAAAAAAGACCCTGAGAGGAAAATGCAATAAAGCTCTGTTTCACTTAAGCCAGTATCTCCACAGCAGTACCACGGTCTGCTATGCAAGACTCTTTCACATCTAGACTCTTGGATATCAGGCACATCATAAGAGTAATGCCTTTGGCTCCTAAGGGAAGGGAATAAGTCAACTGCAACATACCTCTTTTGGATGAGTCAGGCAGATTATCATTAGCTGAGATGACTGCAGGTCAGCCAGGATTCAAAGGTATGACAGTGGAGATCTGGGAATAAGAGAAAAAACGGCTTTGGCATAAGCTCTCCCACATTGTTCAGCACAGCATTCTTTTGCTTTTATTGTATTATGAAGAAAAGTCAGAGAAAAAGAGACAATCAGCCTTTCCAACTACTAGAGTAAAATAAAAATGTGTGCCTGAAGAATTAAGTTGCACCATTTTCTTTTGTGCACTTTGGTCAACAGCATTCAACACTTTGTGCAGGAGCACGAAGGATTTCTCACTTGTCCTGGCAGCTCCCGATAGCAAAAGACATCTTGGCAGTAGGTGGCAGTGCAGCTTTTTCTTTGCAGAATTTCAGACCGCAGCATAAATCCAGCATTTACAAAAGTAGGGCCTTTTCCAGATGCAGGCCTCAGGGCCATATTTAGTCCTGCAATTCACTTCTCATTGCTGGGGATGTCTCATTAGGAGATTAACTGTTTAAAATGCAGTGTTAATGTGAAAGTTTTAATTGGGAAATCCTGTGCATGTTAAATTAATCTTAAGTGCTTTTATCTAGAATGCCTGCTTCCTTTCCACAGCGCTTTGTGTTTTTAACCACCTCTCATTCTTTTACATCATATTAAAAAAATGAAACAGGCAAATAATGCCGTTTACATTAGAGTTTGGTGAAAATTTTTTAAAAAATTCATTTCTCAATCCTCCTAAAGTACAAGGGTTTATAAATACAACGTGAGCTGCACAGTAGCAGTGCTGTAGTATATTGACAGACAGTTTGTATCTATGGAGAGAATGCAGGGCAAAGGTTTCATCCTAACCACAGCTTATGTTTCATGGATAAGCGTGTTCTGCATTAGGAAATTCTGAGAACAACTGGGATTTGCAGTTTGAAAGAAAACCACATAGTAACTCTGCTAAACATTTAGGTTGAGATTTTCAAAGTGGCTCTGGGGATTTTAGAGACTGGAATCTCAGGCTGCTTATAAAATTCTCAGTCCTTAGGCCTATTTTCTTCTTTTTAAAGGGCTTGTACAGATTTTAATTTGACCATAACAAACACACAAACACTTTCATATGTAGCAAAAGGGGGCAGGAAAGGGGAGAAACTGAAGTTGCAACTCTTCCAAGGTATAAATTGTATTTCAATTCTTACCTTACATGCACGGTTCAGATTTTGTCTGTATGCTTTTGTGGTTGTTGTTGCTTTTAAAGTCTTCATCTTTCTCAGGGACACTGTATGCACCATTTGGCTGCCTCTGTTTTTTTCATCTTCCCAGGCATTTTTTTCAGAGAGCATGCTTTGGGCACAGCATTGTATGAATACCATTTCCAGATTTACCAGCTTGGCTGAACACAAATGTGGGAATCTTGCGCTTGTTCTACATTGCCCACTGTAGATATTGATGAAAACTTGAGACTAGTCTGTGAAGTAGATAAAGGTAGACAACTGGCCATGCCTTTAACATACATATATTTTAGACTTTGTGATTACATGGGATCATTTGTTGAGGAATAGCCTGGGTTTTGTTCATTTGTTTTTTTAATTACTGGATAAAGATGTGGCCAAAGAAGTGACATGATAAAGATCTGTCACAGAGTAACAGGGCATTAAAGGATGGAACTAATCCAACATGATACAGAGCTTGTGTGTGTTTGTAGTTAATGTCACTTCTGTAGATGCTGAACTAATATTAAAAGGATTCAAAGATACCTTTTTGGAAGAGAGGATATAATTATTTGCATTTTGGACTACTGAATATTCTCTTTAATTCATACATAAATAATGTAGCAGATAAATTACTGTGAAATTTATCAGGATTAAATTTAATGATGGTAAGGCTTTTTGGGATATATGCCTCAGCTATGAAAACTAAATTTCACATTCATCTCTTGTGTGGAATGCTTTCAGGGTAAAGAATACCTACCTACCCTTTGGCAGAGGAATTGGAGCAAATCTGCCAGTGCTGAGGTTCTCATGGTGCTTTAGCAGTTAAAACTTAAAATGCATCTGCTCATGTTTGTTGTTTACATGATTTGAAAGATTCTGATGAAATGTTCCATTTGATCTAGTCTCAGAAAACCCAGGGAAATACGTTAAAGGGCATGATTCATGTCCTGCATTTGTATTTGCAGAGACTATGAAAAACATAAATATTATTCCAAAATATAAATCTTTTAGAAATTATTGAATTTTATCTGTATAACCCATCATGGTGCTTTATTATTGGAAGATAGTCTGATTTTATTTAACCAGGGCACAAGATTAGTATGTGTCCTTAAATAGTAAACTGAAATAGAAGTGAGACTGATTTGCCTCCAGTCAGGGAGAAAATGGATGAAGGCATTCCGTGAAATCTGCCTTAGATGAGGCCCAGTAAACCTATATATGTATAAGTATATATCTATAAATAAGTACGTGTATGTTTGTGTGTGGAGGGAGAGTGATAGGCTGAAGTTATTTTAAAAGGAGATTCAGCATAATAAGGTATTTGGGGAGAAGAGGCACAAAAACACTGATCCTTGGCAAAAAGGAAGATTTCCAAGGATCTGAGAATATTGTGATACTTTGGGAGACAGGTCAACTAGCTTTTTCAAAATTGTGTTTTATGAACATTTGTAGCTGAATGCTGTCTTTTGATAAGGGGAGAGGCTAGGAAGTTTGAAAGGAAGTTGATAAATGACACATTGCCTTGCATGTAGGAAAGGGAAAACATTGAAAGCCTGGGAAAGGATGGTTTGCTAGCACACTGATGCCTGAAAAGATCGCAGTGTTAAAGAAATTTCTTCACCCTAGGTCTCTGTAACAGAGTCTCAAACACCAGATTCAGGAAAGTAAATAATTTTAGTGTTACAGCAGTGGGAGCAGCTTGAGCTGGATGCCTCTGGAAAGGCACTCAGAACAAACACATCGCTTGTTGTTTATTGCCTTGCAGTCTATACATCCGTTCTTCACATGCTGTTCATGAGCCTTGCACACACCTCTTGGTCCTATGGTAATCTTCTTGTCTGGAGTTGTCTTGTTCCTTACTGGATTCCTTATTTTTCGCCAGTTGGGCCAGCCTAGGTGTTCTTATCTGGAGAGGTTTCAGCTTCTGCTGACAACTATAGGCTCCTTATCTCTAATTTGCACTGTTTTTAGGGGTTTCCTTCACATAAGCAACGTACAGTTCAAGATAAATTCAACTTTTCTAGGTGAAAGTTTGGAGGTTGCGGCCTAAGGCTTCAGTAAATCTAGCTACTCATGCTAAAAAAGTTATGCTAACACACAGTATATTAAATCACACAGAGCAATTAATTTTATTTTAAAGATGCTTATTTAAACTAAATTACTAGTATTCCTTAACATATTGTAAATTCATGGGTAGCCTACAATATTGACAAATGAATTTCACTTTACCTCAACAACACAACCTATTTCTTTGCATACGCTTTATTATAATATTCTTGAGAAGTGCCAAAGCTCTGGAAGTAGAGGTCTTCTTTTTTTCTACTTGACAAGTGCAGCATGTACTGCAGCAAGGAGTCTATTTACATTGCTCAGTTACAGTCCTGTAATAGGGTGAACATTTACAAAGGTCACCATGCATGCCAGTCCCCAGATTACTTAATACAAAGACTTTTTACTGAACTGTCAATGGATATACCCACACCATAAATTGCCGCTGCTCACACTATAGAGCTGCAGAATATGACATATATTCAACTCAAAAGCCACATGAACATATTTTTATGCTCACAAGCTCCAACTAATATTTGTGGCCTGTTTGTAGGATTTCTTTGCTTTGGTTTAGCACTGTACTGACACAGCCAAGAAGTTTTCAGCCAGTTCCAAAATTTGGCAGAGTTTGCTCACCTCTGTTCAGGACATGAGCAGAAACAGATGATGCCTTTAAGCACTGTACTGTTGCAAGTTTACTTAGCAAAGGATGCCATTTGGTAATGGCTTTTGAGGTGTGGATGCCAGAAACTGTTACCAGTAATCTCTATTCACACAACATATGCAACATAAGTAAGTCAGCATCCTTAGATTACAATCATTGTAGCTACTGTCAATCTGTGCTAAGCAGTCAATCTAAAAATTAAAGGAAATATATTAGGTTATGATTACTAATTTCCTGACCTATCCAGTCACCTTTCTTGTTTCATTAATAGCCATGATACAATATTATTTAGTTTCATTTGTGAATCAGTTGAACAGCTATGGTGTATTGACACTTTTATTCCACTTAATTATACCTAGAAGTACAAAACAAAAGCAATTAGTTGCAGCAATAAATAAATATTAAATGTATAGAACATAAACTCATGATTCCACGGTATGTTATAATGAAATATTTTTGAAAAAAAGAGAAAAGCTGAGCTATATGTTATTTCTCGGAGGGCATAATTTGCTCATAATTTAATAGCACAAATGGGATAGAATCTCCTCTTTGGGACTACTGCTAGAACTTCATCATTTGAAATGGTTCATAAAACATACATGAGGTTTACAGTAATAAGTAGTTGTGCAAATAAATATGTTATAAATATAGCAGCCAAGAAATGGTCTGAGTTAAAAGTCCGTTGATAGCTATTGAGCTAGATATGCTACGCAACCAGTGCATTCTAATTGCACCCTAAAAGAAAACATTCCTTAAAGACTCAGAATGGCTACAATTAAATGCAATGGGAAATGTCTTTTTGTTTTCTAATGTTAAATTTGTCCCTTGCCTGTATGCTGTTGCAGGTTATCAGATAGTGAAAAGTAGTTTAGCTTTTCAGATTAATGTATAACCCAATTTGTGAAGCTCACTTTCCTAAATCTTACTTCCCTAGACAATGAGTTGGATTTTCAGTTGTCTCTATATCTATTGTTTAATCTTTTATAATTACTTTAATAATGGTTCCTACTGAATATTAAAATAAGGCGGTCCTTCTTTCATTACTAGTTTGTCGTGAGAGGAATTAATCACAGTTGAACAACTTTTTAAAACTATGCCTCAAGAGTTTTCAAACTATTAAATATTTTTCTATTATAAGGACTCAGAATTGTTCACTGCAGAGAATAAAGTACCACTTTTGCATACATTACACAAACATTTTGTGCTTCTTGAATCCACAATGAATTTTCTTGCTGATTACTCATGTAATCTAAGGATCTCCTGCTGTTTTATGGAGAGCCTTATTAATTTCATTCAAGTAGTAAAATTAGCACCTGTAGAGAACCCTTTATGATTTTTAAACTTTTATCATATTTAGAAGAACTTGCTTAATTTATCAGGTAACAGCTGGTTTATTTTATCTCCAGAAGTATTTATTGATTCTCAGAGATTTTTAATTTGGAAAAAACCCAACATTTAAATAAAAGAAATCATCATATCATATGTTTTTTATTGGTGATAGATTCAGGTATGATCACCAGATCTGGAAGCTAGATTTTGGGGGTTGAACACTGAAGATTTAAGTGTTCTTTTTGAAGCCAGAGGGAGTGCTGAGACTTTTGTGGAACTTCCTTGTCTGTTCATGTCAATAGAAACTGAATTACATACTCATTTGCTAGTGTATATGTAGAGATTTTTCTTCTTGGAGGGTCAGAGCTTTAACTGGTGGATTCAGTTATAGAAATAACACAAATGGATTGGAGAATAGCAAAGATTGATGATGTATCTTAGGAATGGGAACATAAGGATTGAGAAAATTTGCCTTCCAGCTGAGGCAGAGGAACAAAAGCCACATCTTTGGTAAGTAGGCTTCTGTCATTTATCTGACAGATATGTCAAATGGCTGATGCTGCCATTTTCTTCTCTGTATGGCTTATTCCCAGGAATGCAAGTTTTTAACTAACCTATACATATAGTCTTTGATGAAACATGTTAGGATAAGTGCTAATGTTATAATGAGGACAATAAGGTTAGAATACCTAAGTGAATACAAATCAATATTGTGTTACTGTTTACACATGAAAAATGATTCAGGAAAGTAATGCAATCTCTTTTCCATTAATTACATTCTCTACCTATGACTCAGAGGTATGTTTATATTTTTTTCTGAAAACTGCCTATTTCCTGTTATAGAGGTGACTTGGCGACAAAAACAGAATATTGAGTATAGCTTTGTAGAAGGAGAGATGATGTTAGGTCCCCGAATATGGGCTTCTGTATGATGGACAGAAGTCCTTCATCAAAAACCTATGCTCATTAGTCATTCACTTTTTTGTTAATGTATGGAAAAATAGGCTTGGAATGTGCTCCTTTTCTAAATGAATGATGTTTTCTAATGCACATATGCAAAGGATTGAAATATTTACTAATTTTTTTCAAGACAGTCTTCTTATATTTTGATACACGTTTCTTTAAAATGGTATTCTATGTGGTTTCACTTGCACTCCTTGAAGTGAAAAAGATGTCTTTGATTATCCCAAATGGGGGGTTAACCAATGATGCCTGTAGAAGCAGTGCCAGAGTTCAGCTAACTGAGCTTCTCTGAAGTGTGGGAAAGCAAAGATGGGATCTGTACGTTAGCTGCAGGGAGACTTGGTTGGACAGTTTGGCGGACTGGAGTGGAAATTCAGTATTGCAAAATTAACAAGGAACCTTATACTAAACATAACAGTGACTGATATGATTTTGACTTTTACGTGGATTTCAACTAATTTATTTCAGGGCACATCTCTCCATGATACCACAGTGAGAAGTGTTTTTAAGACTGTTATTGTTTTGAAATTCATTTGTTTATTTGAAATAAACATTTGAAATAGGTTTATTTGATAAAATAGTTTGATATGTTCTTTACTGAACTGAGAGGTGTGCTCACTCTTAAAAACAGTTTCCAAGCCCCTTGATTATGTGAGATCTAAGTAAGCTGTATGTGTTAAATTGTGTGGTAAGTGTTGAAAACTGTTCAAACAGAACTGTTTCTCTCAAATGAGAGAATAGTTCTGGTGGTATTATTTTTTCTGAAATAATATTCTGAAACATGAGAACTGCTTTCATTTTCCCTTATGTTCTTGAGTACCAAAATTAAATTTGCAGTCTGAGCTCGTAGTGTTTCAGTTTTAGAGTATGAGATATCCTGCATTCTCAAACATCAGTTTAAGATAAGGTATGACACTCTCCACATCTCTTCGGTGTAAATGTAGCAGGCCCTTGGGTGTGTCACAGCCTTGTAAAAATGACATGAAAGATTTATCATGATCCCTTGATTCTATGGTGTCCTGGAATATTCTTAATTGTTTTTGAGGATGATCAAAAGCCTGTATACCGTGATAATTATGGTGGAAATAATAATTTAGCAGAATTTAGACTCTAGCAGATAATTAATACTTCTATTTGTTAATACAACACTAATTGCTGCTTCAGTTTCAAATCAGTCTGTACAGCATAATGAGCCACAGGTTTTCATAACTGTCTGCAAAAAAGTTAGGAAAAATGGCCTTAAAAAACTATGAAAGTCATTGATTAGTGTAATTGTTTCATTGAAGAAGGAAACACTGCTTAAAGAAACAGGTCTTTGAAACTTACATAGGAGAAATATATTTTACGTACTTCCTCTATCTCCATCTCTATTAATAAAACTAACATGACTTTATATGTATACTTTATACACTATGTACCATGTTGTCTTCTGCAAAAGTGGTTGCCTGAAGTTTGTAATACTGTGTCACTAATTTCAATTTGAGAAACTATGTTGCATTGTATTTGTTTGAAATGTTTTTACTCTAATGAATTGTGCTTAATTCTCCATCCTCTAAGGTGTAGTCATAATTCTGTAACATACACATAGCAAAAGTTGAAAGAACATTTATTTTTCTTTAGTTATTTGTCCATCTGCAGGACAATATTAGCAATATCAACATATATATATTATGCTCATTCGTTTTAAACCTGAAGAAGTCTGTATATTGTGAAAACCTTTTTCTGTGGTCTTGCTTCCATGTATAAAAAACAGAGAGGCATTAATTGGACTTGTTTGTAGAGGTATTTGCATGAAAGGGATCTAATGGATTTTGGATATAAGTTAGCTGAATTTACACTGGTCATTTAATTTAAAAAAATAAGCACATTAAAGAATGGTATGTTTTCTTTCATCACCACAGTAATGTCTTCTTACTTTAACTCACAAGTATATTTTAAAATCCTATATTTAGCCAATACCTAACTTCAGGGACTATAATGACGATGAATAACTATTACAATTTTTTAGAGGTTTATCAAAGAAATTGAATAGAAGATTTGAAACAATTACTCTATTTTGTTCACTGTAATTTTATCAGATTAAATTATTTTTTTTTCTCATCTTTGAGTGAACATTTGTAAAAATGATGACCTACATGACTTCCTGTTTAATTAGGACACCGAGAACTGTGTTGTGTCATTTAGATGTAATCTAAGACTATTGCTAGAAAAATGCAGGTAATCTGGGAGTTGTTTTATACTCATAGCACTCTAATGAACCATTTATTAAAAAACATGACCAAAATCACTCTGGCATTTTTTAACTTTCTGAAAATTACTCAGAAATAATAGTGTAGATCATCAGAGGAAAATAGGTATTAAGGTAACTGATGAAATTAACTGTGTAAATTATATCAAATCACAAATTCTGGCACAAATTCTTTAAGAGCAGAATGAAAGATTAAATATCTATGAAATTTCTTTTTGATCATGCAATGAAATGCAAGAATTAATGCTTGATGGCATGTAGTCCTTGATAGTGAAGAAAGATTTTGGAATGACATCTGCTGAAAAAAGAACAAACTGACGTCACAAAAGCTGTATGTACAAATACTAACCTCAGCTCTTTCCCATTTGGATTTTATATGCGAATTTTAATATTCAGTTTGAGACAATCCAGGCTAGTGACACAGAAATGAACTAGTCTTCTTCCTGAACTAAATTTGTTCTCTTGCTTTATTGAAGTAAAGGTTTAGAAATATTAACAATGCTTGATTTAGATTATATTAAGGTATTGTAGTAAGAATTTAAATGGCAGCAGTTACATTATTCCTATGATATGAATAATTTTTGCCTCAGAATTAACTTGATAATTACAGCAGTAAGTGTAATTATTCAGCCTCTTAAGGTATCTTATTATTGCTTTTTAACAATAAGACAAATTCTGCCAAAGGTAATTATCATAACAATAATTTGGTGCACACTTTTGATCTTGTTAGGAATACAATATAATCTTAATGAAAAGATCTTTTCCATGTTAATCAGTCATTCACAGAGCTGTCTTTCATGATTTTTATTCCTATGAGAAGTGGATTGAAGCTTGGTAATTGGAGAGGTAGTGAATGACAGCAGAGAATGTACTGATCTGTTTTGGGGTCTGGCTTTGACCAAATACTGAAATACTTGAAAAAACTGAATTAAATTCCTTCACAGTAATATAAAAGTTGCAAATTTTAATAATTCACTTTAAAACTCCTCCATTTTCCCAACCCCAAACATCTGAGATGTAAAAATTCCTTCCTGAATTGGTATGTCACCAGAAATTACCAGACAAGCAGAGACTTCAGCTTTTTCTATTGTGTTTTCTATTTTTTGAATCAGAGTGTGTTTGATCTATATACTTTCTTGCATATGGGCGTAATTTCAAAACATTGGCAAACCTCCATCTATTTTTAAAAAACCCCAGATTTTTCATAAAGTACATCTAGGAAACTTGTTTTTTATTAGTAGCATGGACCTTGATCTGATTTTATTTTATTTGTAACAAGGATAAGTTAATTATTGACATTGGTATTCCTTCCCTCATGAACTGCCTTTCCCTTGCATCCGTATTTAGGTGAGTTAAAAATGAAGCAAGCTTGTCTGTGAAAGAGACACTCTAAACCAATGGGGGTGGATATCATAGAACACTTAAGAAGTTGTTTCTTAAAGTAAATTTTTGTTTATTGGTTATGGCCTCAAAAAAGTTTCTCTATGGGTGTAAGACTGACAATGAAGAAAGATGGAAACTCTCATCTAGGTATGATATTAGTGGAGCAAAACTTTAAAATCTTTTGCAGATCTCCTGAATAATTGTTGAATCATCTAAAATAAATATTGCATCTACAGTATGACATTTGATCACCTCTTCTAACCCCCAAATTATTAATTCTTTTGTATTGAGATCTTTGTCTGCTGTAAATGGATAGTAGGGACAAGACAGGTTTTAAATTTATTATCCAAATTTGTACAAGTAGCAGCTCAAGCCTGTTTAGTGCTTTATGAGCTGTTTTTTGACTGATAGTGTTTGACAGCCATATCAAGTACTTAAATTTATAAAAAGTATGGGTTTTTTTTCTAAAAGGGTCTCATGAGATTTTGAAATAAGCGGTTTGATCTATAGTAATTTTTATGTGTTAAAAAAAGTGGAAGGAAAACCAGTGCAGCACATAAGAGGAAGAAGGTCTCTTCAAGGCTACCTGCTTCCTGTAGCATAGTAAATGCTGTCAATGTTTACAGATGCAGTGAATACCCACTGACAATGTAATACAAAATGTTGACATTCGATGTATCTTTTTCTATTTTATATTGTAGTCTTTCTATTCATATTTTAACAAAATTATTTGAAAGGGATGTTTTCTGGCTCTACTTTCTTGGATTATTATACAGTAAGTGTCCTGAGTTTTGTATTTTGTTACTTAAAAAACAAAATATGAATTTAATACTGGAGATAAGCTTTTTTTAATAGTTGCTTCTATAATGTAAAAAAAATATTCTTCATGGTTTTGGATTTTTTTTTTTTGTAATTATCTGTGCAACAGTAGGTGGCATCAAGGATGCTGAGTGTCGCACCAAAAATAAGGAAAAACTGTAGAGATTTGAAAATACTAAAATTGTAATCCAGCCAGACGTTTACTGCAATATTATTTAAGCAATCAATTTGTTGAACATAGAGAGACAATGGAAAAAATTGTCTTTTTTTAAGGTGTCAGCCTTTTAGAAGCGCCTTCTGTAAGCGAATTTCATATGTTGCCTGTGTGGTTCTGAAAATAATTTATTATGATAAACATTACAGGAAATTTATAGTTTGATTTTTATGATACCTGAGACAAATATCTAGATTTTTTTTTTTAAATGACTGAAAAATTCTCAGAATTTATTTTTCAACCACAAAGGCAATGCCTTTGAAATCTTCTTCCTGATTTAGTTGTATTTCAGCACGATACCCATATTACTGTGGCCAGCAATGTAGGCTTGCTTGGATGAACAAAATTCTATTGAAACAAAAGCCTGAAAAGTCATTTAGACAGTACATTTTTTGCTGCAGTATTGTGATTTTACAGACAAGTTTTCTTCTCTTATATGTGGGTGTAAACCATTATTCAAAGCCCTCAGAATTTAATTTACTCAAGTGATATCCCCAAATTAAACAAATGGCATCAATAGTAAAATGAAACTTGCATGCAGAAAAAGAGAAGCCGTAATAAAGCATGTAAGCAGGATCTTGTCATTCACAGAACTTACACTTAGAGATGAGTTTTCTTTGGCTTTTATTAGATATTGTTTAGTTTCAGTGGTAACTAAAATGTCTGTTTCTGAGGTGTGGTGTAACTTACCACCCCCATGAACTCAGAAATTGCTCACCTTCTCCTGAATACATATATTCAAGGTAAGTGCATATACATTTCATATTACCTCCCCTTGAACTCCGTTTTTAAGTCCTTCAGTTAATCTCTCTCTTTAGTGATACTAGATTTGTGGGTGTCATTTAACTCAGATCTCTGTCCTGGTTAGCAGTCAAGCTCAAGCACACTGATGCCTTTTTCAGTTCAGACTATGAGATGAAGGATTGTTTTCAGTATTGTGTAGCACTGACTGTATTTTGAACGCAGCTGTCGACACTAAAAAGCCAAACAACATGTTTTTCATGTTTTTTTTAAAAAAGGGGGAAAAAAAATTTAACAGGCCTATCTGCTTTTGAAGGTAAAGAGTATTCTACCAGGACAGCAAAGTTATTATTTGAAAGTGCAAATCTGAATACCTTCATTCAAATCATCAGTAGGAGTGGTCTGCAGTATACCAGTGATTCTGTCATGTCTTCCCATTGAAGCTGATGGCATGACAAAGCCAAATATCAGAAAATAAATAATAATAATAAAATAATAATAATTTAAAAATCTTACTGAAACAAACAGAAGCTTTATTTGTAATTTCTGTAAGTCTGAGATTTATTCCCTTTGGCTGAATAGTATTTGATTAGCACGTAGCACAGACACCACTGCTTGAGTAGGAAGGAAAATCAGAGCTGTGATTAGGTTAAAGGCAGTGTTAAACTTCTGCATTCTTCCTTGCATTTTTAAGAGAAGATATTAAAATACTAAACAGCTGTCTTGGCTGAGGAAAAGGTGACTGGCTGCCAATCAGTTTAACATATTCCATGTACATATTCATATTATTAGGAGGACTCCCTAAGTAAGATAAAATATATCCTGAACAGTTCTAGGAACTGCAGTAATATTCAGTGGCATGGGATTGTCAGCAGATTTAAGGGGAGGAATGTAGAAAAGTTCAAAAGAGATGGATGAAGAATTAGCACATGATTAGCATGCCACACTTCAAGAGTTTAGCGTCTCCTAATAATAAAATCTGAGCAAATTCTGCATTGTTACCACAGTGCATTAGCATAGCTCTGTTGCTCTACATGGTACGTAACGTGGCAGGAATTGAGTTGAAACACCATTACATTTTTAGATTAAAAAAGGATCAATATTATTCAGCACAAATATCTTGAAAATGACAGAGCTCTTTAGAAGTAAAAGAAGAATCCTTGTTCTAACTTAAGATGGGTAGTCACTTCTAAAAATATTAGGTTGTGATAACTCTGCACTGATTGTGTTTTATTTTTGAGAGATGTTTCTCAAACAAGAAAGAGTCTTTGCTATGTAAAAGAAGAAATTATGAAGCAGGTTAGTGTATACATGCAGGATGATAAACAATAGAAAATATGTTTGTGTCATCTTTACATCTTATATTCTTAAGAATCAAGACTTTTGCTCTAATACATGCTGGTATCTGAGAGTCTGACATAATCTCTGAGTCTCTTTACATAGTACACACTAAGGATAGATAAAAAAACATGCTTTTTACTCTGGCAAGACCCTTATGAAAACTTGAAAAATCTGTCTCAGTGCAATGTGGAATGAGGAAAGCTGTTTGAAATCTAGAAAATTAATGGGCCAATAATATTATTCCTGTCCATCTTTATTTCTGAATATCTAACACATTACTCTCTTTCATTCAACTGTATGGTTTGCTTGTGCCTATAAACAGAATACAGAAGTTTCATAATTTAATGATCAATGTAATAATAATTAAGATACTCAGTAATAAGATATACTAATAATTAGAAGTGTAAATAATTTACAAATGGAAATAGGTAAGGCTTATGAGAGCATCCTATGTTTGATTTGGAAGGAAAAATAATTAAAAGGGTTCTTAACAGCTTTAAGGACATGGTAATAAAGGAGGAAATATTCCACAAAGTTTTATTTCTTGGATACAGGCTGAATATCTCAATTATGCTTTAATTCAATAACATATTTTGAATAATGTACTTTCACGAACAGAGTCTTTCTCATAACATTACTCATAGACCTACATAAAAGTCATGTTCCTCTTGCTCCTGAGGTAGTTCTATTGTCTATGTGTCTTCTTAGCTGACTTGTCATTTTTAAGGGAAATGTCATAACCCTTTTGTAACTATAACTTGACATGTAATCAGGCTTCGCTGGTCTGATGAGGTTGCAGAACTAATTATGTCTATATAACCCTTTTCACATGAAATATTTAGTTATTAACCATTGTCAACTACTTTGAGAAGCTTTGAGCCTTTTGAGAAGAGGGAGACAACTGAGAATTCTAACAGCTAACAATTTCAACAGTTATTTCAAGTGTCTAATTAACTAATGCATATCTAATTCAAACCTAAATGTGGACATTGGTAAACATTCTTAGATATTTTGAGAACAGTAATCAGAAATAATTGGGAAGTCTAGTCAATATATAGATATCTGCCATTGTGCAAGTGTAAGCTTGACTCATCATTCTAATTACAGTTTGCATTTGTCTGCTACTGGATGTATTGGCTTTGCGTGGCTGGGTTTTGGTAGCGGGGGCTGTGTAGGGGTGACCTCTGTGAGAAGTTGCCAGAAGTTTCCCCCATGTCTGACACAGCCAATGCCAGTTGGCTCCAAGCTGGACCCACTGCTGGCCAAGGCCAAGCCAATCAGTAACGCCTCTGTGACAACATAATTAAGAGGAAAAAAAGGAAGAGAGGGAAAAAATGGCGCACTTTGCACCTAGAGAGAAGAGTGAGAAGACGTAAGAGAAACAACTCTGCAGACACCAAGGT